>NC_141083.1:540000-555000 GCF_041138505.1 Cibotium barometz | reverse complement strand
GTGGGATCCCCCTTGCGGGGTGCACCATCGATGAGACCGATCGTGATCTTCTGTGAAAGGTTTGAGTGGGAGCGTACCTATTGGGACCCGAAAGATGGTGAACTATGCCTGAGCAGGGCGAAGCCAGAGGAAACTCTGGTGGAGGCTCGTAATGATACTGACGTATCGTTCGTCAGACTTGGGTATAGGGACGAAAGACTAATCGAACCATCTAGTAGCTGGTTCCCTCCGAAGTTTCCCTCAGGATAGCTGGAGCTCGTTGCAGTTTTATCGAGTAAAAGAGGCATCGGATGGGGGTGAAACACCCTCGACCTATTCTCAAACTTTAAATAGGTAAGCAGTCGGGTTGCTCTGTTGAACCCTGGTGCGGAATGGGAGCTCCAAGTGGGCCATTTTTGGTAAGCACAACTGGCGATGTGGGATGAACCAAAAGCCGGGTTACAGTGCCGAACTGCACACTAACCTAGATCCCACAAAGGGTGTTGATTGATTAAGATAGCAGGACGGTGGTCTCATGGAAGTCGAAATCCGCTAAGGAGTGTGTAACAACTCACGTGCCGAATCAACTAGCCCCGAAAATGGATGGCGCTGAAGCGTGCGACCTATACCCGACCACCATCGGGGCGAGTGCGAGGCCTTGATGAGTAGGAGGGCGTGGAGGTCGTGGCGTAGCTCCGAGCGCGAGCCCGAGTGAAACGGCCCCCGTTGCAAATCTTGGTGGTAGTAGCAAATATTCAAATGGGAACTTTGAAGACCAAAGTGGAGAAAGGTTCCATGTGAATAGCAATTGGGTTAGTCGATCCTAAGAGATGGATTAGTCGATCCTAAGAGATGGGGTAGTCCTGTGTCAAGGGTGCACTGCGCGCCGCGCATCGAAAGGGAATCGGGTTAATATTCCCAAATCGGGACATGGCGGTGGACGGCAACGTGACCAAATCTGGAGATGCCGGTGGGGGCCTCGAGAAGAGTTCTCTTTTCTTTGTAATAGCCCGCCCACCCTGAAATCGGATCACTCGGAGATAGGGTCTAGCACGGCTGGTAAAGCACCACTCGTCTCGTGGTGTCCGGTGCGCCCCCGCGGCGGCCTGTGAAAATCTAGAGGAGAAAATGCCGATCACGCCCGGTCATACTCATAAACCACATCAGGTCTCCAAGGTGAATAGCCTCTGGTCAATAGAACAATTGAAGTAAGGGAAGTCGGCAAAACGGATCTGTAACTTCAGGAAAAGGATTGGCTCTGAGGGCTGGGTCTAGGGGTCTGCGATCTGACCTAGGAGGCTGTCGAGGGTTTGCCCGAGCTACCCCAGCGACGAGGGCGGGCCTATGCATGCCCACTGGGCAACGGGCACAGAACGTCGCCCCTTTTGCGGGGCGGCCCTCCCTTCCTAGGCAGCCGTCTCAGAACTGGTACGGACAAGGGGAATCCAACTGTTGAATTAAAACAAAGCATTGCAATGGTCCCCATGGATGTTGACGAAATGTGATTTCTGCCCGGTGCTCTGAATGTCAAAGTGAAGAAATTCAACCAACCGCGGGTAAACGGCGGGAGTAACTATGACTCTCTTAAGGTAGCCAAATGCCTCGTCATCTAATTAGTGATGCACATGAATGGATTAACGAGATTCCCACTGTCCCTATCTACTATCTAGCGAAACCATAGCCAAGGGAACAGGCTTGGAAAAAATCAACGGGGAAAGAAGACCCTATTGAGCTTTTGTAGATTGACTCTAGTCTGACTTTGTGAAATGACTTGAGAGGTGTAGAATAAGTGGGAGCCTTTGGCGCAAGTGAAATACCACTACTTTTAATGTTATTTTACTTACTCCGTGAGGTAAAACGTGAGTTCCTCATTGCCGTTGACTCCGCGTGAGCCGCAGGGAACGTTGGCCGGTCCCATTGTTTCTAGTGCCGTTTGGCATGTCAGCAAGGTGAAGTAAACCCGTTGGGGTCCCGTGGGGACCGGGCCATCACATTTGGTATCAGATCACGAATTCACTTGGTTGAGCAACCCGTTGGGGTCCCGTGGGGACCGGGCCATCACACTTGGTATCAGATCACGAATTCGCTTGGTTGAGCAAGCGTCCCATGCCAAAAAGGTGCGACGTGGTTCGTGAACAAATTCTTCAAGAAGCCGGCTACCGAAAGTAGCGAAGCCCCATTGTCCGAAGCAGAAGTGCGGCGGATTGAGGAGGAGGAAGCCCTCTCAATCGAAATCCGATGGTGGGTCAATCTTGCCGAACACCAAGAAAGGCGTGGTGAACGGCTAGGGCCCTCGACGGTGAGGAACATGGATGATGAAGGGGACTACCGGGGTAGTTCCGAGGTGCAAGCTCAAATGACACAGCAAGACGAGTGCTTAGGCCGTCTGAAGGACATGTTGACCACCTCGATGGAGCGGTTGCCGCTAGCACCCGAGAGGAGAGACGGCAGGTCCTCCCCTGACTCCGAAAGGGAGTTCACCCAACCTAGCCACCGCCAGCGTCAAACCTCAACCCCCCGAAAAATACTCGAGATAGAGGGACTCTCTAATTCTGTGCAGAAGTGTGTCCGTGAAGTGGAAGAGTACTTGGAAATGAATCAAGTGGCAGATCAGCATTGGATAAAGATTGCATCCCGTTTTCTCATGGGGGACGTGTTCAGCTGGCTCCTAGCCGCGGAGAAACGCGGTGAGGGGAGCGGTTGGAGGTCATGGGATAAATTCAAAAAGGACATCACAGAATACTCTGTTCCCCCGAAATGAAGTTTTAAAGATAAGGGATGAATGGAGGAATCTGTCTCTCAAGGGGATAGGAAGCTGTCTGAGTACATAAGCAAGTATCGGCAAATTATACTTCAAATCACCAAGATGACTTCAGTGGATAGATTGCATGGATTCTTGTTTGGGCTAAAGGATTGGGCCCGAAGAGAAGTAGAGAAGCAGAATCCAAGGGACTATGAAGAGGCCATGGTTATGGCTGAAAGACTGGTAGATGCAGACAGTCGTTGTTTGTAGGGTGAATGCCCGAGCAAACACAGTGGCAGTTAACAATGCCAATGCACCTAAGGTGCAAGGGAAGCAAGAGAATGCAACCCAGGACACGAAGAATGAATCATCAGGAACACAGTCAATGGGAAATCAAGGTGGAGGTTACGCAAACCCTCGTAGAGGTGGTTATGCCAGTCAAGCAACAATTGGCGGAGTAACAATCAATCCACGGCACAAAACATGAATAACAATGGCTATCAAATACCCCTCACCTAGAGGTATTGTCACTAGTGCAGTGGGGATCACTATGACAATGAATGCCCAAAACGACCTGCCCAATCTAGGGTAAACATAGTGGATGCCCAGGATTCAGTATAGATGGCAGCGATTACGACGGAGGGTATCATCATCACCATGAGGGAGTACGGATCACAAAGATTGATGAACCGGAGTGCTCCCAACCAAGAGGCAGTGCACCAAATACGCCTCGTGTGGGGGCTGTGCAGGTAGCTCCGAGATGTATGGCTGCATAACTGCAAACCATTCCACATTTGTATATTCAAGCAGAAATGAACGGAGTAAAGCAGAACATGATGGTGGACACGGGAGCAACGCATAATTTCATGACCCCCAAATGTGCTAAGAGGTTGGGGGTGCGGTTAACTCGTACGGCCACAGCCGTGGAGGTGTCTTTTTCTCAAGGCACTAATTCCAATGTGCTCATGGCGTACTCCGTGCTGGTTCAAGCGGGCGCATGGAGGGCCAAGCTGGACTTCCTTATGGTTCCGATGGATGCCTTTGAAGCCAAGCTGGACTTCCTTGTGGTTCCGATGGATGCCTTTGAAGCCATTATGGGACTCTCATGGATGGACAAGTACATGTTGGCCCTGTTGGGCAAAGGGGTCAATAACCTCCTACTAGACATGCAAGGGACTGGGGTGTTGGTGCCGTGCTTAAGGACCGCCCCTCTCGGCTCGGCTAAGAAGGCCCCACAAAAGACAAAGGAGACAGCAAGGCAGTGGCCCCTGGTTAGAAGGGCCCCACTCAGACAAGTGCCAAGGGAAACAACATGGCAATGTGGCCTAGTGACAGAAGGGCCCCAATCAGTCAGGCAGACCCTGCAATCAGTGACGACAAAGGGAAAAAGGTGATCCTAGAGAACAGCAAGCCAGTAAACGCCACCATGCAAACGCCACCATGCAAAGCCAAGGTGATCCTAGTCGAACATGCAGGGTTTGGGCGTGCTGGGCAGTAAACTAGGAAATGCAACAGAACAGAGTCAAGATGGGCAGAAACAGAAGTTGTCGTGGGACAACATGACGCCAGATTGGTATTGGTATAGTGCCAAGCAAGTAGAACGGGACATGAGGCATGGAGCCCAATCACACCTATGCATCATGCGGGTGGACATTGACGAGGGCAGAAGCCAAGTGGTGATTGGGGAACCAAAGATTAAAGGGGTCCTCGATCAGTTCAAAGACATCTTGCCGGACCAGTTGTTGCTGCCATGATTACCACCGCAACGGTCAGTGGATCACAAAATTGAGTTGGTCTCGGGGCACACCTCGCCGGCAAAGGCACCGTACAAAATGGATGCCACCAAATTGAAAGAACTCAAGAAACAATTAGGTGAACTCATGCAACAAGGGTTGATCAGACCAACCAAATCTCCATATGGGGCACCTGTGCTCTTTGTGACTAAAAAGGATGGCACAGCCAGGCTTTGTACAGATTACCGTGCACTTAACAAAGTAACCATCAAGAACTAATACCCCATTCCTGTGATGGACGATTTGATGGATAGACTAGCTGGGGCTCAATACTTCACACGTATCAATCTTCGATCAGGTTACCATCAAATTCGAATCGCCAAAGGGGACGTCCAGAAGCCAACATTCAGGACAAGGTATGGTAGCTATGCATGGCTCATGTTGCCGTATGGCCTCGCAAACGCTCTGGCCACCTTTTTTACCCTAATGAATGATGCCTTCAAAGACTACCTCAATGAGTTTATCATTATATACATCGATGATCTCTTGATATACAGTAAAACCCTGGTAGAGCATAAGGAACACCTAACCAAAGTACTACAAAGACTCAGACAATGCAAGCTTTATGCCAAACTGGAAAAGTGTGAGTTTGAAGTATCAGAGGTGGAGTTTCTGGGACTTGTTGTCAATAACAAAGGAATCACGGTAGACCCATGCAAGGTGGAAGCCATGGTCAAATGGCCAATACCTAAGAATGTTAGGGAAGTCCGGGAGTTTGTAGGCTTCACACAGTTCTGCTGCCAACATATCCGTGACTTCTCTAAATTTATAACCCCTTTGACAGATATCACCAAGGGCAGAAGGACTTTTTGCTGGACAGTGTGAGTTTGAAGTATCAGAGGTGAAGTTTCTGGGATTTGTTTTCAATAACAAAGGAATCATGGTAGACCCATGCAAGGTGGAAGCCATGGTCAAATGGCCAATATCTAAGAATGTTAGGGAAGTCCGGGAGTTTGTAGGCTTCACACAGTTCTGCTGCAAACATATCCGTGACTTCTCCAAAATTATAACCCCTTTGACAGATATCACCAAGGGCAGAAGGGCTTTTTGCTGGACAAAATTATAACCCCTTTGACAGATATCACCAAGGACAGAAAAGGAAAACACTGCATTTGAAAAAATAAAAGTAGCCATGTGTTGCACTCCCGTCTTGAAGCTACCCGAGTTCAACAAGGAATTCGAGATCCATACCGATGCTTCGGATGGAGCTCTCGACGAAGTGCTCATGCAGGACGGTCATCTCATCGCCTATGAATCTAAGAAGTTCTTAGATGTTCAACAGCGGTGGCTACTCATCATGAGAAAGAGATGTATGCCGTTGTCCATTGCCTGGAGAAATGGCGCCACTATGTGCAAGACAAGCACACCAATGTCTTCACCGACAACATCTCCCTCAAGTACTTTCAAACCCAACCCAAGTTGTCACACCCAAGCAAGCTAGATGGTAAGATCTCCTCGCAGAGTTTGACATAGACATAATGCACAAACCCGGCAAACAGAAAGTAATGCCTGATGCATTGAGCCGTATGCTAGAAATTAATGCAGTTAGTGCAATGGACAGTGGGGTCCTAGATGAAATTAGAACAGCCATTAAGCAAGATGCTGCAGTTCAAAAGATGTTTAACGATCTGCACAAAGGGAAGTCAGTTTGCAGGGTTATATGATTTTAAGGATTTACTATTCTATGCCCATGGGAAAATCTACGTGCCAGATGTGCCTAGCTTGAAAGCTAGATTGTTGTGGGAAGCCCATGATTGCAAATTGGCAGGCCATGGCGGCCAGAAACGGTCGTTTGAGAAATTGAGTAGATTCTTCTATTGGCCTAAAATGTAGGATGACATGGTCGAATATGTAAGATCATGCCCCACGTGCCAATTGGTGAAGGCGCAACGGGTGAAACCGACAGGTTTGTTGCAAACGATGCCAATACCGTCTCGATCATGGGACGTGGTAAGCATGGATTTCATAGTTGAGTTGCCCGAATCACATGGGTAAACTGCCATCTTTGTTGTGGTCGACTATTTTTCAAAACAGGCTCATTTCATTCCCGCCAAGCCGCCCCTCACTGTGTATCAAACGGCGAAACTATTCTTCAAACATGTTTTCAAGTACCATGGGTTACGGACGGCCATAGTGTCCGATCGGGATGGAAGGTTCATGAGCTCAATGTGGAGAGAGCTCTTCAAGTTACTTGTGACACCCAGCTTTGATTCTCATCTGCTTACCACCCGTAGACGGATGGACAAACAGAGTAGATCAACCAAGGAATCGAAGATTACATTCGCAGTTATGTCAAAGACTAGGCAGATTACCTGGAGATTTTAGAATTCCACTATAATAGCTCCATACATAATGCTACTGGGTTCTCACCTTTTGAACTCGCAACGGGAAAAGAGGTGATAACCCCCTTGGCAATCACCACTAGAGCTATTCATGCAGAGGATCATGATGTAGAACAGCTTTTGAGACAATGGCAATCACGCATGCAGATAGCTAGGCAAAATCTAGTACAACGTAAACAAAAGTATGCCAATCGCCATAGAAGACAAGATGAATTCCACCCGGGGGACTTGGTTTTGGTAAGCGCCCAAAACATCGCGTTGCCAAATAACCTCACCCCGAAATTCAACCACCGGTATTATGGCCCTTACTGTGTCCTCCAGAGTTACAATGGAGTCACTTACACGTTAGAGTTACCAGAAACTGTCAGAATACACAATGCATTTCACATCAGTTTACTTAAGAGGTTCTATGTCGATGAGAGATTCAACCACCATGTGCCACTCGTCGACAACAACTCCAACCCCTTTGAACCAGAGATCATTCTAAAGGCAAGGGTGCACCGCAATCAATCAGAGTTTTATGTCAAGTGGAAAGGGCGCCCTATGATAGATTGTGTTTGGATGCCTGAGGCAGAGTTGTTAGATGCTCACAAACAGCTGGTCATGCAGTTTTACAAGTCCCCTGAAACATTGCAAGATGATGCCAGTAGCATGTAATGCCTTACCCATTGAGGGTCATGTATTGCCTTACTGTACATTGTGTACATAGCCTTTTTGAAGCTTGAAAGGGGCTTCAAGCTCTTTAAAGGAGGGGTGTATGTGGTGGCCCTCCTGTTTGGGATTCCTATCCGGGCCACCTTGGTGCTTTGGTGGTGTGCTTGACCGCCCCGCAATTGTTGCCTCTATGTGGATGACCAAGCAATCATCTAAGCAACCAAGACACTCAAGCAACCTTCAAGCGCTCAACTCTCTCCCTCCAAGTCACCGTTGGGGCTCCCCCACACCATGACGGCCGTGACTTGCGTCCCTCTCTCAAGCGACCCTCTTTCTTGTAATTATTCTCTTGGTTAATAGCAATCACGACTCGTCTGTGAGTCTTTTCTTCAAGCAATCTTCTCTCTCTCATTCTTAGCAAGCAAAACGTGAGTTCACCATTGCAGTTGGCTCCGCGTGAGCCGCGGGGAACATTGGCCGGTCCCATCGTTTCTGGTGCCATTTGGCACGTCGGCAAGGTGAAGTGAGCCCCATTGGGGTCCCGTGGGGACCGGGCCATCACATGACTCTATATGGGTGGTGGTGCTCGCTTGAGACGTGAACAGGACGGACCACGGAGCGAGGAAAGGGTGAGGTGAGGCGTTTGGTCCCCGCACCCCCCTTGAAGACATGGGATGTTTCTCCCCCCTTCGGCGAGCGTCAACCCACCTTCCATTGAACGACTTGGCTTGCCTTCGGCTGCATGGGTCTCACGGGACTCGGCGTGCCGGGGTGGCCGTTGGTGCCTAGTACGCAATGAGAGGCGGAGAGTCGTGTCTCGAGCCGGTGAGTTCCCGTTCGAGACGCGATGCGATCAAGGTAAACGGTGGCATCGCCCGTTGTGCGTAAGTGTGCGGCTTGTACCAATACAGAAGGTCATGAAATCGGTGTGCCAAGACGAGAAACGGACAATGGCCGACTCGACGGGATGATCTCCCGGCGGGGCGGCTCGTCGCCCTCGACGAGGCCATGATCGGGGTGAGACGTTGGGACCGCTTCAGTCGTCGCCTCCGCCCCTCACCTCGACTCGGTCTCGGAATCTTCCATGCAAGACCACATGGACAGCGTTTGAAGCGTCGTCACCCCCAAGCTCGTCGGGCCGGTGGCGTCACGCTCGCGAGAAGGAGCCGCTTCCCATGCCCCGACCCACCTCTCTCCCCTTGTTCGTTTTTACATCAACGAAGGGGGCCGCGTCTACGTCGTGCTTTCGTGCAGCGTCTCTCGCTTTGTGCCGTTCTATCGGAGCGTTGGTGGCCGAGGTGCCTCCGTGCAGCGCCGCGCACCTCTGCACGAGCCGTTGCATCGCGCGCGCCCCCGCACGTTGGCCTGCAACCGGTGCTCGACCATCTTGCACATGTGTGAAGTCGTACCGTTGCCCGTAATAACTGGTGCGTCCCTCCTCCCCCACCGATCCCTTTTTGTTCGAGTGCCTGAGAAGGAGCGTTCTACCCCGTGGTGGTCGTGCCGAGTGTGCGGAGTCGGAGCACACGGCCTTCGTGCTGCTTGTGTGACCGAGGATAGCTACCTGGTTGATCCTGCCAGTAGTCATATGCTTGTCCCAAAAATTAAGCCATGCATGTGTAAGTATAAACTCTCTTGTACTGTGAAACTGTGAATGGCTCATTAAATCAGTTATAGTTTCTTTGATGGTACCTTGCTGCTCGGATAACAATAGTAATTCGAGAGCTAATACGTGCACCAACTCCCGACTTCTGGAAGGGACGCATTTATTAGATCAAAAGTCGATGCAGGCTTGCCTGGTAATGCGGTGAATCATGATAACTTTCCGAATTGCACGGCCTCGACGTCGGCGATGCTTCATTCAAATTTCTCCCCTATCAACTTTCGATGGTAGGATAGAGGCCTACATGGTGGTGACGGGTGACGGAGAATTAGGGTTCGATTCTAGAGAGGGAGCCTGAGAAACAGCTACCACATCCAAGGAAGGCAACAGGCGTGCAAATTATCCAATCCCGACACGGGGAGGTAGTGACAATAAATAACAATACTGGGCTTTTTTAAGTCTGGTAATTGGAATGAGTACAATCTAAATCCCTTAACGAGGATCCATTGGAGGGCAAGTTTGGTGCCAACAGCCGTGGTAATTCCAGCTCCAATAGCGTATATTTAAGTTGTTGCAATTAAAAAGCTCGTAGTTAGATCTCGGGGTGGGGTGAGCGGTCCGCCCCTTCGGGTGTGCACTGGTCGCTCCGCTCTTTCTGTCAGGGACGCGCTCCTAGCCTTTGCTGGCTAGGACGCGGATTTGGCGATGTTACTTTGAAAAAACTAGAGTGATCAAAGTAAGCCTATGCTCTGAATACATTAGCATGGAATAACGCGATAGGACTCTGGTCCTATTGTGTTGGTCTTCAGGACCGGAGTAATGATTAATAAGGACAGTTGGGGGCATTCGTATTTCATTGTCAGAGGTGAAATTCTTGGATTTATGAAAGACAAACTATTGTGAAAGCATTTGGGAAGGATGTTTTCATTAATCAAGAACGAAAGTTTGGGGCTCGAAGACGATCAGATACCGTCCTAGTCTCAACCATAAACGACGGACCGCGGAGCGAGGGAAGGGTGAGGTGAGGCGTTTGGTCCCCGCAACCCCCTCGAAGATGTGGGACGTTTCTCCCCCCTTCGGCAAGTGTCTACCCACCCTCCGTCGAACGGCTTGGTTGGCTTGCCTTCGGTCGCATGGGTCTCACGGGACTCTGCGTGCCGGGGTGGCCCTCGGTGCCTAGTACGCGATGAGAGGCGGAGAGTCGTGTCTCGGGCTGGTGTCTTGCTGTCAACAGTGAGTTTCCATTCAGGACACGACGCGATCAAGGTAAACGGCGGCATAGCCTGTCGTGCGTCAGTGTGCGGCTTGTACTAATATAGAAGGTCATGAACTCGATGTGCCAAAACGAGAAATGGGCGATGGTCGACTCGATGGGATGATCTCCCGGCAGGACGGCTTGTCCGCCTCGATGGGGCGGTGCTCGAGGCGAGACGTTAGGACCGCTTCGATCGTCGCTTCTACCCCTCCCCTTGGCTCGGTCTCGGAATGTTCCATGCAAGACGACATGGATGGCGTTGGAAGCGTCGTGACCCCCGAGCTCGTCGGGCCAGTGGCGTCACGCTCACGGGAAGAAGGAGCCGCTCCCCATGCCCCGACCCACCTCTCTCCCCCCGTTCATTTTTACATCGACGAAGGGGGCCGCATCAATGTCGTGCTTCCGTGCGGCGTCTCGCTTTTGTGCCGTTTTGTCGAGAGCGTTGGTGGCCTGGGTGCCTCCGTGCGACGTCGCGCCTCTGCACGAACCGTTGCGTCGCACGCACCCCCGCACGTTGGCACGCAACCGGTGCTCGATCGTCTTGCACGTGCGTGAAGTCGTGCCATTGCCCGTAAACCGGTGCGTCCCTCCTCCCCGGTCCCTTTTCGTTCGGGTGCCTAAGAAGGAGCGCTCTGCCCCCGTGTGGCCGTGCCATGTGCGGAGTCAGAGCACACGGCCTTCGTGCCGATTGTGTTACTACCGAGGATAGCTACCTGGTTGAGCCTGCCCCAGTAGTCATATGCTTGTCTCAAAGATTAAGCCATGCATGTGTAAGTATAAACTCTCTTGTACTGTGAAACTGCGAATGGCTTATTAAATCAGTTATAGTTTCTTTGATGGTACCTTGCTACCTCGGATAACCGTAGTAATTCTAGAGCTATGTGCACCAACTCTCGACTTCTGGAAGCGATGCATTTATTAGATAAAAGGTCGACGCGGGCTTGCTCGGTAATGCGGATCATGGATGGAAGGCAAGACCCGAGACGAGGCCGAGGGAGCCGAGCCCGGCGCACGAACGCAAGTGATCCGTGAGACCCGCATGGAAAACGCGCGAGACGCGCTCCACGGGTCAATGGAGCCGTTTCATGAAGCATGGATCGTGGAAGGCCGCGTGCGGCAAAGGCGTCGTGGGACCGTTCACAATCAAGTTAGAGGGTGGATTAGTTCACCCCACCCTTTGTGACGGCTTGTATTCAGATTCATACATCTAAGTAGGGCGCAAGCCCTTGCATTGGCAAGAAAGGTTGAGTGACACCGATCCAGGTGGAGTTCCTAGGCCGCTATGCTCTCTTAAATGACCCAATCACAAGATGAGACTCCAACTGTGCGCTAGGGATAGGAATGGACCGTGATGTAGAGGCCGTGAGGTGACGTATCTGGCGCCTGCACTCCCGCTGCAAATATCGAAAAAGACTCCGCTGAGAGTTATCATCTGCCGTCGAAATGAAACCCAAATGGGATTATGTGAGCCCAAGAGCAAGCACACTCCTGAATGGGGCATAGGCAAAAGTAGACGATGAGGATTCGCGACTCACTCATACTAGAAATGGTAAGCATGACTTACTCCCGTCGAATAGTTGTGTACGGTTTGGTTCTATGACACATAAGAGCTTGGTTCTAGACTACCACCACAGTAAGCGCCTTGAGCTAGAGAAGCAATCGGGAAGGATCATCGAGAGAGAACGATGACCCCATGCTGAATCAGTATCATTACACCTGTCTTCAGAATGGCATGCAGAGCATAGCTAGTCCCTCAGGCCTGTTGAGGGAGACCCTTCGGCCATGTGAAGGCCCCCCACGGAACGAGGGGTATGGCCGCACTCCCCTGGAACGTGGGGATCTTCCTTGAGCCGCGCCATAGTGTCGAATGCTAGACAAGATGTTCTAACTGTATGAATTGGAGAATGCCGATATTCGTGTTCCAAGCTCCCCCTCCAGTCCATTCCCGGGGGGGGATCCGGAATGCAAGGGAATGGCGGGCTCCATGACTGCGCACCCCAGCGGAGCTGCGTATAAGGGTGTATTCTCTACACAGTTGAAACGCAATGATGTACCTTCTGAACATCGGATCTTGGCTACGGGTGGATGTACTGGGGTAGCCAGGAGGCCGAACCCAACCAACTGTCCCAGAATGCAACTAGCGGATTTACCTTTAAGCAATATAGGTCTCCCCCAGAACACCGCAAGACAAGGAACCCTGAGTTTTGATCTGGGGGCCCGCTCCACACGCACAGGGGGAGATCATAGTGCAAAACACTTCTCTCAGGCGGCGCATCAATCTGGGTACACAAAAGAAGGTATGTGTTTGGGGTGCCCACCGTCTTATGGAGCGACCCTTTGGTAACTTACTGGAGAAAGTTCTGGGCTCTCTGTTTCCGTCCATTCACTCTTGGGATAGGATCCGTAGCTAGCGCGATGGCTCAGTCCGTTTCGACATTGTCACCTCCAACTAGGCAGCAGCAGAAGCAATCGTTAGACGGATTAATGACGAAAGAAATATCGGTAAAGTATCGGTACCCTTCCGTAGTCATGTGCCCAATCCCGCTCCCCCCACTCACCCCTCCTCAACCCCCATTTTTTCCCCCATTATCGCTTGCCTAAACGTTAATGGAATCCGCAACAAAAGAGGGGAATTGGACACCTTAATGAGGCAGAACCACTGGAGTATCGTGGGTTTATCGGAAACCCGCCTATTCCAATCGACTTCCTGGATACCATACCTTTCAATCCCTGGGATCTAGCAAGCCAGGAGAGCGAGGATTGACTACCCTTACCTCTCGAGATTGCAGGGCCTTTGAGCTTAACTTGTCGTCCCCAAGTTGCATTTTTGTGCAGTTCTTCCCGCTTGGGGAGAAGGGCCCCTGGATCCATGGGAACGTATATGTACCCCAACGCCAACTAAGGGAGGAAAGAAAGGCAGTGCTCTCAATGATGGCCAAACACCTTCGAGCTCTTAGCCAGAAGAGGATACCGGTGGTTATTGGAGGCGATTGGAACGCTAAGACTCGGGTTATGGCCGAATGGTTGGCTAGAGAAAGCCTCGACTTTTCCATCCTCCCCACTCGCGGCTCTGGGTTAACATATCACTCCCCCCATGGCAAAGGGAAGTCAGACATTGATTTCTTTATAGTAAACTCCAGTGCAGCAGGTTACCTGTCCAAAGCCTCCGTGATGCGCTCCACGAATATTTTTTATCATTGGCCCGTTAGTTGTAAAATTCGTGGTTCCCCGGATGTTCCTCTAAGTGCCCCATCCCTTGGCCCACGTCCGGACTCCATTGATGCCAATCGATTGGAGGGCGCGGCTCCCTGTTTCCTCCATCACAACAAATGGGAAGCCTTGCTGCAGGAGGTAAGTGAGGTAAGTGAGTCCGATGTGGGCACGAGAGTGGAGCGCCTTGCCCTTGGCTTCGAGAACACGGTGAAAGGGATCGCGAAGGAAGCTGGTCTAATGTCCAAGCGCGTCCTAACTCTGGATTCAGGCTTGACCCGTGGGCCCGTCGTGTTATTAATCATAAGCGCCGTGCTTGGAACACGGTTAGGCAGCTTGGCTTGAACTCCAGGGAAGGGAAGAGGGCGTGGAAGGAATATAAATCTAGCAGAGACAATGCTCGTCCGAATGCAATGCAAGCGAGGCGAGATCGTTCAAGAGATTTATTAGCAAGGGTATCAGCCTCCTTTGGCTGGGAGGGGCATTACTCTCGGGTGTTCGCGGACACATCCGGATATAGCAAAGATCCAGAGCACTGGAAGGAAAAGAGGATGCGTCTTTGGCCTAGGATTCCTGAGGTTAATGTCCCTCTTAGCTGGGGCGAAATCCGTCAGGTCTATCAAAAACTGAAGCGCCACAAGGCTGCAGGGATAGATGGGATACCCTCGGAATTCTTCAAATCTATACAGGATTAACCACAACCCCACCTCCTTCCAAGTGGGTAAAGGAGGTGGGACTATTTCAAAATAACTACTCCTTCTCCAAGCGTGAGGAGGAACCAAATCTCACATTTTCCAATGCAATTTTCAATTTGAATCTAAGAAGATCTCATCTCACATCTTTCAATGAAATCTTTGTATACATGCTTACATACCTATAGATACACACACTTATATATATTATGTATGTATGTGTATCTATAGGTATGTAAGCATGTATATAAATAGTGTGCATGTGTGTGTGTGAGAAAGAGAGAGAGAGAGAGAGAGATTACATGTGAGATGCATTTATTTGAGAGTGAGCACACCTCACCACTCATCCTTACCATTAAAATTTAATCTAAAATTTAATTAATTAAAATTATATATGTGTGTAAATCTATCTAAGTGTGTGTGTGTGTGTGTGTGTGAGAGAGAGAGAGAGAGAGAGAGAGAGTGAGTTTCTATGTGAGAGAGTGTGCGTGAAGAGAGAGAGAGAGAGAGTGTGTGTGTGTGTGTGCATGAGAGAGAGAGAGAGAGAGGCTGAGAATTTCTATGTAGGAGATAGTTTGTGTGGGAGGAGATAGTGTGTGTTTTCATTAGTGTATGTGCGGTGTGTACGTGTGTGTGTGTGTGTGTGAGAGAGAGAGAGAGAGAGAGAGAGACGCAGATAATTTCTACGTAGGAGATAGTTTGTGTGGGAGGAGAGTGTGTACATTTAGA
>NC_141083.1:362500-532500 GCF_041138505.1 Cibotium barometz | reverse complement strand
AAAGTGACCGACAATGGCTGGCTTGCAAAAGTTCAACATGTCTACATGGCCAAAGACATGGTGTTGAACTTGGATGAACATCCAATTCTCCATTCTTACTGTAATTCAACAAACCTTTATCTATTTGACACAACACAATATTTCTCTTTCTGATATATTTATTGTTTGTTTCATTTCAGTTATCTTTCCGTCAACAGCTGTGGAGTGGCAGCCTGTTGAGAGCTTAAGTGGCACATTCAAGGCAATTCACAAGGGGATTGCAGATGTCATGTACGCAGACAAACCACCTTCATTTTACAAATTAGTGGATTTATTTGTGTATTTTGCAGAATACAGGGTTCCATCAAGAGAAGGTGTTCATGGAGAATTGTATGACATACCTATTCCCACAATAATGTCACTAGAATGGGATGTTCCTGATCCAAATACCATAACAAGCTTCAAATCCAAAATCAAAGATGATATTCTGAAAGCAATGTCTCCTGGAAGGATTTCAAGAAGGATTAAACTTCAATGGTTCTTGCCTATACATGTCTTTGTGGCATGTTTCAAAACAATGGAATTGGAGAGGACAAGAACGATGTGGCTTAATAGAAGACTATCTCTGACTGATCTGGACACTGTACTCGGAGAAGGATGGAGTACCAAGGAAACTTTTCATATGGGGGACAATATCAGTTGTAGAGTAAGCCCAAATTCTTTGTCCATCTCATACCAACTGTGTCGCCAATCCTTAGTTTTGGGCTATGACTATAGGAGATGGAAAAGCAAGCTTGGTAGTTGGGTCCCTTTGGACTCTGAAGAGAATTGTCCAGAGTTTGAATTTAACATCATAGTCCACCCATTCATAGATCCTAGGAAACTCATAGTAACATCAAACTGGCGACTACAACATGTAAGAGAGTCGCTTGAGTTTCTGGATGAAATATCACCTGAATATAGATTCAAAGTAGATGATATTGTTATCCGTACAAGGATGGAGAGTGTAACCTCATGCATCACATGTCTCCCCCCAAAAAAAGTTGTATTTGAGCCACTTGCAAGGGCAAGTTTGTATAGTTGAAAATGATAATGTAATCAATATATTCTGCTAGATTTCGTCTCGTCTTATTCACAAAATTGGTTAACAAATTGTTCGCGACACAAAGAAAGGTTTAACAGATTGATATCAAATTATTGATACAGAATTTTACAGAAAATTAACCCAAAAATGTGTGTTCATATGGACAAAATGAACAAAACAAAATCCAATATGTGGAATCACTCTGCAAAATCAACTTTCCTTTTGGCATGAGATGACCCTGCATCTTTAGAGAATCTTTCTCTCTTCTGTTTGCTTCGATCAAATTTTGCTGATTGAGGTTCAAGTTCTGGAGTTTTCAGCACTTGAGGTGTTGGAGAGGAAGACTTTAGAGTGGATTCCCCTAATGGTGGTAAGTTGGGCTCCTCTTTGAGACCTTCACGTGTTGGCGAGGGAGATTTGGCAGTGGGGTCTGGTTTTGGAGAAGATTCTTTGGAGGTTGGCCTTGGAGACTTGGCAGTCTTCTTGGGTAACTTGAACAAGAAATTAAATGGAGAGCCAACATTTGCCCTCTTACTACCTTTGTTGGACAAACGACGCTTCTGAATTTTAAATTTCACTGGTGAGTGAAAAGGAAGACCTTTAGCAGCACTCCTCTCTTTGACAGGGGTCTTCTCTTTGATAGGTGTCTTCTCTTTAGCTGGAGAAGAGCTCTTCTCTTTGGAAGGAGGACTAGGGATCTTCTCTTTGATAGGTGTCTTCACTTGAGCTGGTGAAGAGGTCATCTCTTTGGCAGGAGGGCTGGGGGTTTTCTCTTTAGCAAGTGGGCTAGGGCTCTTCTCTTTAACAGGAGGGGTAGGGATCTTCTCTGTAGCTTGAGGGATCTTTAATTTAGAATGGCTCCTCTCTTTAGAATGGCTCTTTTTCCCCTTGGAAGACTTGCTCTTGGAAGGGCTCTTCTTTCTCTTCTTCTTCTCTTTGGCAAAGGTCTTCTCCTTCTTGAATGAGTCATCCTTGTCTTTGCTATCCTTCTTCTCCCTTTTCCTTTTCTTTGAAGTTGTATCCTTGGATCCAGGTGGAAAGGGAGAATCAGGATCATATGGATTGATGGATCTGCTCAGAACCATGGACACTGACTTCTCCCTTACCCAACTTACCCAAGAATCTGTATACTCATGCAACTAAGACAAAAGAAAATAAGAAAGTTAGAAAACAGGTCACTCAATGTATTCACTAAATCAATCAATGGTTTTTATACATGAACTTACAGGAAGTGTTAACATTCTGAATCTTGACTCAAGAAATCTCCAAGCATTAGCAAGAACCATCCATCCACAAGATGTTGAGTCTTTCTGCAAGGGAACTTCCTGATTGAAGTACTTAAAATCTTCAAGTTTGTAGTCTACATAGGTAGAAGCTAGATAACTCAGGATAAGTTTGGCAGCACTGCAAACATCAAATTTTGAGGGTCAACCAAATAACTGAAATCATGCAAGAAATTTGAGGGTCAACACATGGCAAATTGATTCTTACATTTTACTTCTCCCATGGATGGATGCCAAAGAGTTCATAAAGATCACATCTCTATCCAATAGATTGATAATAATAAGACTCCAATGGCCTCTGTGATAATATGAGTTCTGAAATTAGTAATGGATACTGTCATGTCTATAATAGGCAAAAGGTTATTGAGAATGAGTCTTACACTTCCACATAAGGGTACACAATGTAATTGCAGGTAAGCATATCAAAGTTTTTGAGAAAACTTGCAAGATCCCCTTGCCTATTGAAAAGGCACTGTGTTACAAGGGGATCAAGAATTGTCACTTGCACAGCCATTGATTCATGAAGATCCCTCATAAGACATCTGGATACACAAACAAAACATGTCAACAAAATATGGTTCCTGGGAAATTCATCAAGAAAACAAAAGCAAATCTCTACAAACCTCAGGCAGATGAAGAGGACTGTGTCAGATATCTCAATATTAGGATTCACCAGCATGCTTGTGTCCTCAGGGGCAATGTCACAATACACCTCATCCTCTCCAGGCATGGACACATCTACTATCATCTGACCTGTCACATTCTTATAAAGCTCTGAATTGGATGAATGGAGAATCTCAGCTTGCTGAGAAAGAAGTGCATCCTCTGAAATTTTTCTCTTGCTCTCTCTCTTTTTCAACTTCTTCTTTGATATCCTGAGCTTTTCTTGTATCATATGGATGAGAAATATCTTCAATAACAACAGACTGCTTGGGCTGCCTTGCTGGAGGGATATTAAGAATTTCAAAAGCTCTCATATCTTGACTTGGAATAGGCTCCAAAGCTTTGTCAAACTTATATCTAAGTCTGGACACCAGCACAAAATCTTTGCTCATGAGAGTGATCCTATGAGCAAATGCAGCAGCAATATAGCCATCATTCATAAAGTCAATTAAAAAATCTTCTGCAGCCTCTTGAAGACACATGAGGGCCTGGGTTTCCCATCGAACTTTCTGAAGATATGTGTTTCTCATTTTACCGACCAACCTTTCTGATATGTCCCTGACAACCCGTGTAAATGGCAGTCGAGGGATGAGGAGACTTGTAGATTTCTGTGCTGCTCTTATCTCTCTTAAGGACTTCACCTGATAATTCAATCCTCTTCTTGCTGTTGCCTTCGCACGAGGCTTTGGAAGGGGCTTTTCCTGTTCGGAAGGACCTGGCTTGTCTTCAGGTTTTTCAGTCTCAACTGGTGGGTAAACCTTCCTTGCAGTCTGCTTCGTCCTTGCCATTGAAGCTAGAAAAGGAGACCAGATCAAGAAATTTGTACTAAAGGACAAAATTATAAACAAGCCTGAACGAAGCGATGTAGGGATTCCAAAGATTATGGAAGGTGCTTATCGCTTGATTCGGGCACGAAGTAAGAATATCCCGAACGAAGCGAATATGATATTCCGGGAGGTTCGGAAGCGTGTATTCGCTTGATGCGGGATTGAGAAAAAAGTGAAGACCCGAACTAAGCGATGCTGAGAATCCGGGAGGTCCGGATGTACGTACTCGCTTGATGCGGGATGTAGAAAAAACCAAAGACCCGAACGAAGCGGAGAGGGAAATCCAGGTGAATCGGATGTTCGTTATCGCTTGATTCGGTTAGGGAATAAAGAACACTTAATAACGAAAAAGTGGGGTTGAGAAACAAAAGGAAGCCTGGTTTTGCTTGATACAGTGACGGTGAAAAAAATGAATATTTTTAACAATATTAACTTTTTATACCTCGGATTGGTCGTACAGAGTACCGTTGAGTACACGTGGTATGTAATCATTGTCGCCACGTGGCATAAACGGTCACTATTTAATGTCTTAAGTTCACGCGTTTTTAAAATTTTTCCCCAGTTTTGGACCACTCGTTTGCCTCAGATCAAGTTGTTCACCTTTTTCTCTTCCACACCCTTTTTTGCAAAAATAAAAATTTAATTGGAGATCTTGGAATTGGTAAATCCCGCACCAAGCGATAGAGTCATTCCATTTTTTTGGACCTTTCCTATTCGCTTGGTTCGGGCACATCAGAATTTTTCAGGCTTTTTTGTCAAACATCTCAATGAGTAAAGGCGTTGCGGGTCGACATGAGCTTGTTGAAGAAAGCCCAAGTGAGAAGCTCTTGAATGCTATTTTGCAAGATGGTCATGATATGAAGGTATACTTTGATGCAGTGGAGATTTTCAATCCAAGGTTTTCTCTTTCAGATGTTTTTATTGAAGCTCAAGGACATTCTTGACGATGAGTACAACCAATTTGAAATGTTAATTCAAGCCCATTGTTTTCGTCTCGGAGACCATGATTTTTGTCACCTTACAGATTTTACACAGCTATCTGTGGAGAAAGCCAAAGTAACAAAGAGGTTCAGTAGATTTTCAAAAAGAACTTCTTTCACATGCCCTTCATCCATTTCTTGTCCTATCCATAAAAAACATTGCAACCTTGTCCCCAAGGATGTCTCCTTTCTTTTCTTCCTTTTTTTGAAAGCAGAAATACAGGATAAAGTGCAAGAGCCAGAAATTGATGCAGAGAATGAGGAAGAAAACTTAATTGTCACCACAGTTTCAAAGTTAGAGAAATGTGAAATTTTAGAAGAGGAAGAAATTGATGTTCAAGCTGAGGAGAGAGAAAGTGCAAATCTTGATGTTGCAGAATTTAGGGCTTCCACTATAACTGAAGAGCCTTCAGAGGTAGCAAGTATATCTGAATCCTCTGTTACTCTTCCAAACCTTCCTTTCTTTTATATCAATGAGAAAGATTTTATTCCTCTTTCCTATCTTCAATGTCTCTTCAATATCAGAGAAGACTACTGTATTGCAGCAATTTCAGAAGCTTGTGAAGTGGCCAAGGACTTTATTGATACAGAAGTAGAGCCAAAGGAGGAGTTTTTGGCACTTGATTTGCAAACATCTGACAACTCATTTATCCCTGCTACTGATGCACTTGCCTTGTGCCTTAAAAAAATGGAAGAGGGGAAACCTTCCTTGAGTGATGAGGATTTTGAGGACAGGCTAATTGAGTTAGGTATTGAGACTTTTGGCAGAGATTTCAAGCTTCAGGCAGATTCTGATAAAGTGCAAAGGGTTGGCTCTTGCAACTTGATGAAAGAGAAAGTAGTAATTGAGGATGAGTTGCAGAAGGTACCTTCCATTTAATCCTTTGTTAAATGTTATTGTGATTGTAATTTTTTTTAATTGAGGTTTTTGTCTTGCAGATTGAATTACTTGATAAGGATGATTTTCTGGGAAGAGCTAGAGGCACCAGAGTGAAATCTACAGAAACAAGGTCAAGAAGGCCTTCATCTGCTCTCATGCACTACTTGCCTACATTGGATAAGGCTGTGTTCTGTGCATTCCACATGAACTTCTCTGAAGATGCTGAGTTGCCAATATTTGCCTTCAAGGTGTTGTCAAGGTTTATGGGATATACTTCCCTTCAAATAAATGCTAACAAGGTTTTGCTTCTAGAGAGAGCTGCTGCTCTTAGAATCTTTGGATATGCTGCAGGTTTCAATGCCTCAAGAGCAGGATACTTTCTTTGCTACTCAAGCTATGCAGCTGCAGCTGAGGTGTCAGATATCAATCTCCTTGGAGGTTATAGAAGGAGAAAATTTTTGAGATACAGAGGTGACATGCCAAGAAGTCCCAAGAGAATCAAATACTAATGTACACAATATTTTGCAAGGACCAATTTTATTTCAGCAATACTTTTTGTTAGAGGTACAAATGTGTTAGTAATCATTAGTCTCTTTCTTGAGGTGTTGGTGTAGTTTCAGATTGCTGGGTCTTTGATCTCATCCTTTGTAATTGCCTCCTGTAGAACCAATTGAATAATTCATTTAGTGCATTGCTTCTTCTTTGTCCACCTCCTCCTCTTCGGGTACATCTAAAAAAGGAAGTTCTCGCTTGATAATGAGACTTTTCCAATCCTTGTGTATTCCATGTTGCAAGTGGTCCTTCTGTAGCAAAATATGGTCCATGCAAGTAAAGAATATGCTACAAAGAAAATTTTTGTTAGTACATTTAAGAAATTTCAAGTAATAAGTCTGGACACACCAATATATAACTGTTTTGATAAGTCTGAATACTCACCAAGTAATAAGTTATGTCTTTTTCTCCCCAGGCATCTGTGATAGCTTTGATCAAAAGCTTTATTGCATTTTTGAAATCATCTGCATAAGTATTCGAACCAACTTGTCGTCTAAGGACTTTGAAAAAATTGTCGAGTTTTTTCCAAACTTCCATACGTTTGTTGGCTACATCTGGTCTACTTTTAACATTTGTGGTGATGTTACACAGCTGTTTCCAACAGTTCCACATTGCGTTGACTTGTTTGGTGTCATGGTTGCTCAAAAATCTTCTCGCTTTTGCTCCTCCCATTGAAACATCTTGCAGAACATCACCTGTACCTCCAGAAAGAACAGGATCTTTTTTAAGATGCACTTCCCCACCATGAAAACCCATTTGAGAGAGCAAGGCTTCGCACTTTTCTATGCACTCATCTGCAAGTTTAGTCGGCTTAATAGAATATGCATAGTCCAGATGAAGTCTGAGCAATTTGTCCAAGATTCTTATCTCTGCATGCAGTGTACATATATGCACATTTTTCAAATGTATTGGTAGAATTGGATCCCATATTTTAATAGAGGTTGGATAATCGACAATATTCACATTATTTCTGGATGGTGGTTTTCCAATCTCATTTTCTGCAAGCCATTCTTTTGTCCCTGTGCTTGCCATGCAATAAAGACATGGATATTTGGTATTTGCTCCTCCACATACACCAAACATACACTTCAACGCCTTGAGGTCAGCACTCAAATGCCATTCCACAATGAAATCACCTATGTCATCAACATGAAGGTGTTCACCTGTATTCTGGCTCTGAATAACTGAAGGAATGTCTGTTTTTGAGAAGAGCCACTTTAATGTTTCATGACTCTCTACTGGTACCTGAGCTGATCCAATCCACCATAGCTCCATTTCTGATTGAGTTTTGTGGCATGGAGAATCAAGCTTACCCTGACTATAGTCCAATGCTTTATTCATTAGGGATATAGATATTCTTTCCATTTTTTGACACTTTTGGATTTGAGCTTCATCCAATTTTAAAACAAATACAAGTTTTCCTTCACAATCTATTTCTCTTATGTTGTAATATCTCACCATAAAAGATTGGACTTTTCTAATGTTCATCCAAATATTATTATAAACGTTGTATTCAAAAGATGATTTTTTTTTTTGTCTCTCATATGGCATTGTTCCCTCAATATGGAAATACTCTCCGAAATGTTTAGAAATTTCCTCATTTAACATAGTTCTATATTTTCCAACCTTGTGAGGTCTAGGCAACCCAAAAGCTTTGATTTTGTAATACTTAAGGACCCTGAACCAGGTTTTAGAGATGGCTCTGTATCCCTTTCTACTCACTCCCACTGTGTCACAAACTTCTTGCATTTGAGAAGGCTGGACTAATAAGTCCATATCTTTTAATAGATGTTGAAAGACCTGTTTTTTTGAGTTTGATTTTCAGGAAGTTCTAAAAGTTTCAAGATATCCGACCTATTCATAAGCTCATTCAAAAATCCCACCCTTTCCTGAGCATTAGACATATCAAATCCTAGAAGGTTAGTAACATGATCTCTTACAAGTTTTAACCTTTTTTTTCTTTGTCCAGATCTCTCTGTTAAGTTAACTACATCTCGCATTCGTTTTACTCGTGCTCTTAATCCTATTGGAGTTTCTTTTAAGGATTTCAATTTATCATTTTCTTGTTTCAAAGACACTATTTCGTTTTCAAGTTCTAAAATTTTTGTTGCATTCAAAGATGAAGTATTTTGAAGATATGTAGTATATTCTGCATAATTAATATGTGATTGAGCTAGTCTTGAACTATAACCAAGTAAGCCATCCACCCCATCACCAACAAATCTAATCAAATCATGTGGTGTGTGAAAAGAAGGATACCTTCCTGTTTTGGGATCTGGTGGATATAGACTTCCATCTGTCCATAGGTCAATATGCTTCTTTCCTTCGTTGCGAAGATGTTGAGCTTCATTTGCACATGATAGGGATCTTTGGTAGACACTCCGTGTAGTTGCATACTCTTGGTTGAGCTTGATGTTCAAATGAAACTTTCGATTAGATGTATCACCCATTACTAACCGAGCAAAAAGTATAAGCTGAGCTATTAGATCATGAGAGACAGAAGAATGAGAATGAGATGAAGCTTGTGAAATTTTTAGAGAAGCAGAGGAGTGAAATTTTTTTGGAGAATGGATAAGAGCGCGTTTGGAGAGAATGGTCATTTTGCCACGTAGTCACTGAAAGAGGACAAATTTCGAGACGAGCCATTAAAGAGTAGCATGAAAACGATCTATTTTTTAAGATTTTAAAATATGCACTTAGATACATATTCAGTCAGATAGATACGCTTTAAATACCCAAAACGGCTAAATTTGGAGCCGTTTTGACCGTCAACATTCTACTAATTAGCAAGTTAGCGAAATTCCTTACACAGCCCATTTTGAGACGTTTTTGGCCCTAATGTAATAACTAGTTACACATGAAGGATCCTCTTTGTGGCCAACTTCTTAGAGGGACTATGGCCGTCTAGGCCATGGAAGTTTGAGGCAATAATAGGCCTGTGATGCCCTTAGATGTTCTGGGCCACACGCGTGCTACACTGATGAATTCAACAAGTTTACCACCTGGGCCGATAGGCCCGGGTAATCTTTTGAAATTTCATCGTGATGGGGATAGATCATTGCAATTATTGATCTTCAACGAGGAATTCCTAGTAAGCGCGAGTCATCAGCTCGCGTTGGCTACGTCCCTGCCCTTTGTACACATCGCCCGTTGATCCTACCGAGACGATTGAATGGTCCGGTGAAGTTTTCGGATCGTGGCAACACTGGCGGTTCGCCGTCGGGGCGACGTGAGAAGTTCGTTAAGCCTTATCATTTAGAGGAAGGAGGTCATAACAAGGTTTCCGTAGGTGAACTTGCGAAGGATAATTGACACACATCCGAGAGAACACCGTGAACCGTGGATGTACTGTCGTACCGTCGAGGGCCGTGCATGGAGGCGCGATCGCCCCCGTGCCGGAGCCGGGAGATAGTGGGTGAGGCGTCGGGATGGGGCTACCCGTCGGCCGCATGACGGGGTGCGGGGGGAGGGATGCCTCCCCCCGCCCCCACGTCAAGTGGGCGTCTCCCCTCCCTCGTGCCGTCGGCACGGGGCTGCTCGATAAACCTTCCGCCCCCTATCGAGGGAGCGCAAGGCACCATAGCAAATGATCGCCAGACAGAGACCCCTTCCTACTACACGAGGATCAACTTATGTAGCAATGACTTCAGCAACGGATATCTTGGCTCTTGCAACGATGAAGAACACAGCGAAATGTGATACGTAGTGTGAATTGTAGAATTTCGCGAATCATCGAGTCTTTGAACGCAACTTGCGCTCGCGGCTTGTCCAAGGGCATGCTTGCCTGAGCCTCCTCACGACCCACACAGCCCCGCCCCCCTGCCTCCTCCTCGGAGCAGGGGGCGCGTCTATCCGTGCGCACGTCCCCCTCCCACACCATGGGGCGACGGTTGGCTGCAACCGTGTTGCAGTCGGCTGAAATGTATCAATGGCACCGTGTGGTCCGCTCTCCCCCCCGGTGTGCTATTCTCAAACTTTAAATAGGTAAGCGGACGGGGTTGCTCTGTTGATCCCCGCGGAATGGGAGCTCCAAGTGGGCCATTTTTGGTAAGCAGCAGAACTGGCGATGCGGGATGAACCGAAAGCCGGGTTACGGTGCCAAACTGCACGCTAACCTAGATCCCACAAAGGGTGTTGATTGATTAAGATAGCAGGACAGTGGTCATGGAAGTCGAAATCTGCTAAGGAGTGTGTAACTCACCTGCCGAATCAACTAGCCCCGAAAATGGATGGTGCTAAAGCGCGCAACCTATACCCGGCCATCGGAGCGAGTGCAAGGCCCCGATGAGTATGAGGGCATGGGGGTCCTGGCGCAGCTCTGGGGGGCCCGAGCCCGAGTGAAACGGCCCCCAGTGCAGATCTTGGTGGTAGTAGCAAATATTATATTCAAATGAGAACTTTGAAGACCGAAGTGGAGAAAGGTTCCATGTGAACAGCAATTGGACATGGGTTAGTCGATCCTAAGAGATGGGGGATTCCTGTGTCAAGGGCGCACTGCGCACCGCGCATCGAAAGGGAATCCGGTTAATATTCCCAAACCGAGACGTGGCGGTGGATGGCAACGTGACTGAATCTGGAGACGCCGGCGGGGGCCCTGAGAAGAGTTCTCTTTTCTTTTTAACAGCCCGCCCACCCTGAAATCAGATCACAAGGAGATAGGGTCTAGCGGCTGGTAAAGCACCGCACGTCTCGCGATGTCTGGTGCGCCCTCGACGGCCCGTGAAAATCTGGAGGAGCGAATGCCGATCATGCCCGGTCGTACTCATAACCGCATCAGGTCTCCAAGGTGAACAGGCTCTGGTCGATAGAACAATGTAGGTAAGGGAAGTCGACAAAATGGATCCGTAACTTCGAGAAAAGGATTGGCTTTGAGGGCTGGGTCTAGGGGTCTGTGATCTGACCGTGGAGGCTATCGAGGGTCTGCTTGAGCTGCCCCAGCGGCGAGGGCCTCCGCATGCCCACCGGGCGATGGGCGCAGAACGTCGCCCCTCGTGGGGCGGCCCTCCCTAGGCAGTGAACAACTGTCTCAGAACTGGTACGGACAAGGGGAATCCAACTGTTTAATTAAAACAAAGCATTGCGATGGCCCCCACGGATGTTGACGCAATGTGATTTTTGCCTAGTGCTTTGAATGTCAAAGTAAAGAAATTCAACCAAGCGTGGGTAAACGGTGGGAGTAACTATGACTCTCTTAAGGTAGCCAAATGCCTCGTCATCTAATTAGTGACGCACATGAATGGATCGATGAGATTCCCACTATCCCTATCTACTATCTAGCGAAACCACAACAAAGGGAATGGGCTTGGAAAAATCAATGGGGAAAGAAGATCCTGTTGATCTTGTAGTCCGACTGTGAAATGACTTGAGAGGTGTAGAATAAGTGGGAGCCTTTGGCGCAAGTGAAATACCACTACTTTTAACGTTATTTTACTTACTCCGTGAGGTGGAGGCGGGGCTTGGTCCCTGCTTTTGTTGGTCTTAAGGCGTGCTCGCGCATCGATCCAGGGGGAAGACATTGTCAGGTGGAGAGTTTGGCTAGGGCGGCACATCTGTTAAAAGATAATGCAGGTGTGTTAAGATGAGCTCAACGAGAATAGAAATCTCATGTGGAACAAAAGGGTAAAAGCTCATTTGATTTTGATTTTCAGGCGAATACAAACTGTGAAAGCATGGCCTATCGATCCTTTAGTCTTTCGGAATTTGAAGCTAGAGGTGTCAAAAAAGTTACCATAGGGATAACTGGCTTATGGCAGCCAAGCGTTCATAGCGACGTTGCTTTTTGATCCTTCGATGTCGGTTCTTCCTATCATTGCGAAGTAGAATTCGCCAAGTGTTGGATTGTTCACCTACCAATAGGGAATGTGAGCTGGGTTTAGACCGTCGTGAGACAGGTTAGTTTTACCCTACTGATGAGCGGTGCCGTAATAGTAATTCAACTTAGTACGAGAGGAACAGTTGATTCACATAATTGGTCATTGCGCTTGGTTGAAAAGCCAGTGGCGCCAAGATACCATGTGTAGGATTATGATTGAACGCCTCTAAGTCAGAATCAATGCTAGACGCGGCGCTCTCTACCTCCCCGGTTGTTACCCGACTTATAGTAGGGGCGCTCGTGCATCCCCGAGAGCATGTGTTGAGAGCCTCCCCCGAGGCGGCGGAAGTGGTCGCTCCGGGGGTCTTTGAATGGCAATTCCAGAGGATCGGGGAGATGAATCCTTTGCAGAGACGACTTAAATATGTGGCCAGGTATTGTAAGTGGCAAAATAGTCTTGCTGCTACGATCCACTAAGATTCAGCCCGTCGACGCTGCACTGATTTGTCCCCTTCTCTCCTTGTAAGCGGGGTTCGCACGTACCTTGGCCGATTTTGTGCGGGGCAAACTTTCGTGTGCCTTATGGTAGAGCGAGTGCTCGCACGGTGCGCTTGCGCATCTCCTGGGAGTGCGAGTGCCCCCCGTCTCTCGGACGCGAAGGGGGTGGGGAGGAGGGACGATGTGAGAAGTCATGTGGTGGACCTGAGTGGGACGATGGACTCCTTAGAGTCTGAGTGGAACGGACTCTGCTTTGGAATCTGAGTGTTCGTCGCCTGCACTTCAGAATGCCCACGGAGCATACACACACTTAGATGAGTATTTGCCTGAACGACCGTGTCGCACGGTGAACTTGGCTAAATGCGGGGAGGCGTATTTGCCCAAGTGTCTGTGTGGGTGGACTTGGAAGGATGTGCGAGGAGGACTGTTTTCTGCCAAGGGTGTTGTTTGGATGTCCCCCATTGTGCACTCTCTTGGAAACACCCCTTCGGAGTCTTGGAAACGTGGAATGTTCACGATACAGAAAACCTGCTCCTCTCTCTTTCTTGTAGTCTCTTGGATTCGCTACTTTGATGTGGTGCAGTCATACTAGCGCTAATACACCGGATCCCATCAAAACTCCGCAGTTAAGCGCACTTGGGCCAGAGCAGTACTGGGATGGGTGACCTCTCGGGAAGTCCTGGTGCTGCACCCTTTTTTGGGCTGAAGCATCACTATGCCCCCTGAGTCGTGCTGTCACCCCCCCGTCCCCCCCGCGTGCCGTGCCCTCAGGTGCCCCCCGCCGACTCCCGCGAAAAGGGTGCCCTCACAGCTCGGAGAAGTGCCCCGACCGCCCCCTCGGCCGCCCCCTCGGGGAGCCGTGCCCTCACACGGTGGTGGCGTGCCATTCACGGCAGTAGCGTGCCCTTCACGGCCCCTGCGCCCCCCCTAAGAGCCCCTCGGAGCTGCCCTTCACGCCCCCCGGCCCTTCCCCTCGGAGCTGTGCCCTTCACGCTCCCCTCGACCTGCCCTCGCGTGCCGTGGCCTCATGTTCCCCTCGGCCCCCGCAGTGCCGTGCTCGAACACCCCTCCACCCGCCCCCTTGCGTGTCGTGCCCTCACGCGCCCCTCGCCCCCCCTCAGAGCCCCCCCGTGGTGCCGTGCCCTCACACCCCCCTCGCCTGGCCTCCCGGAGCCTTGCCCTCATGCCCCCCCGCATGTGACGTGCCCTCACACGCCAGTGCTGTGCCCTCATGTCCCCTCGGCCCCGCCCTCACGTGCTGTGCCCTCACACGGCGGTGCCGTGGCCCCACGCCCCCCAAGCCGTGCCCTCACGCGCCCTTGGTCCCCCGCGGTGCCGTGCCGCCCGAACACCCCCCAGCCCCCCTCCCCCTGGCGGCCCCCACGGTGCCGTGCCCGAACACCTCCCCCCCCGTCCCGGTGGGAGTAGGAAGATAGGAGGGATTGGTAGATGGTGGAGGGAAGGAGTACGCTGGGCTGAGGGGGGTAGGCAGGAGGAGGAGGAGGTACAGGTCAAGTGGCATAAAGAGGAGGTAGAGAGGAAGAGGGGGTTGTGGCAACGTAGAAATCTTCAGGGGGAGAAGCAATGCCTTTAGGAGCCGACTTGTTCTTGTGTAGTCCCTTGAGATACTAGCATTATGACATGTCATAACCAGCCCGTTCACAAAAGGTACAAAAGGGACGCTTGGGGCAATCCGCAATCCGAAGCAGCATGACCAGAGGAGGAACAATGAGTACACCACATAGTAGGTTTAGCATTCTTTAACTCTTCCATCAGCTTCTTCAACTTTTCAAGTTCATTGTTATGCCTTTGGATCTTGAGGACCTCTAGCTCTCACCAAATTGGGAAATATCCCCCTCAAAAGTTGAGGGAGGTTTGTGCCCAGAATCCTTCTCGGAGAAGTGTCAGGCATTCTCCACTCATGTCTTGAAGCTACTCCAAGGTAGCCATTTGAGGGAGCGTCTCACGAATCTTCCGTTGGGTGAAGGGAGTGCCCTCATCACCCAACCCTTAACCAAAACCACACCCAGGTCAGTAGGAAGCCTAGAAACCAAAATCTTCACACAAGTAAGAAGCTTAGACACCGACTCATTCACACCCATTTCAAGATTATTCAACTCTTGCACAACGTCATAGAAATCTCCAGTACAAAAATTGGACAAGAAGGCATCACAAAGCGCATCCCAAGTGGGAAAATGGCCAGTAGCAAATTGGCTATACCACTTGTCAGCACCATCATCAAAGGTGGCACGAAAGAGCATGAGATAAGCATCTTCCCGCTCAACACCCTTGGACTTACAAGCATAAAGGAAACAGTGAACGTGATCATCGTCTTCTTCTAAGGCTCAACAAAAATAGGGTGCTTTCACATTCACACGTGAAAGGAGTTGAGGGAGAGGTTTTGGGGCATTAGCCATGATGGGAGAAGGGGGAGTGGACGGAAGTGACAAGGAGGGAGTTATCAAAGAGTGAAGATCATGTGCGGGGGATGAGGAAACGGGTGTGAGTAGAGGAGTTCAAGAGGGGAAAGAGGGAGGAGAAGGTGGAGTAGAGGGGGGTGCAATCACATGATGAGGACATCCACCACTAGATCTAGGACAAGGACGGGCACTCTCATACCATTTGGAAGGAGAGGATTGAAGACATACAACACAACGATGACTATGTAAGAGCATTCACAAGAAGCTTAACGAAAATCCCCTTGACCTCCCTAGCAGGATCGCCAAAAAGATGGGACAATTGTAGATGGATGGGACAATTGTAGATGGATGGAAGAGTCCTCCACCCACAGTAGTCAGGGTGTGGAGCTCAAGAGGAGGGAGTGATGGGTCCTTGAGCCTAGGCAGTATGCATGTGCATGATTGATGCTAGGGAAAATCGTGACAGTATAACAAACATAAACATCAATATGAATATCCTAGCATCTAAATCAACATCACATCATAGCAAGAGACAAGTACACGATACATATGGATGTAATGTCTTATTGCAATGTTAATATCTTACTGTGATGTATGGTGCAACACTTGGCTAGAACCTCTCTTTATACAATATGATTGGCCTAATAGTGGTCTATTCTATTACCATTACAATGAGCCCACAAAGCTAGCACAAGACTGAGAATGATTTCACAACACTAAAAAAATTGTCACATATTTCACAAAGCTAACTCAAGATTGTCTAAAGCTATTAAGTTTATTGAATACTTGAATTAATCATTAATTCAAAAATATGCAGCTCAAGAGGAGGGGGCTATGTTCCAGCAAGTGTTGGATATGCTACTCTTGAGCTACATATGATACCACACATTGAGTAGGAGGAGGAGGAGGAGGAGGAGGAGGAGGAGGATAGGTGTACTATGAAGAGTAATTATATTTGATTTAGATAAGACATCTGAATCAAGAATTCAAAGCCAAAAATAGAGGGAAGAATTTGCTCTCAATTTCAGCTTCCAAGTAAAGTCATTGCCCTTACAACACACAACAAGTGGGTGATCCAATGAGATTAATTGATTTTGGTGCAACATTTCTTAGGTCAAAGTGAATCCAACTAGTAGACATGATCTACTACCATGACATATGGGTCTCGGTGCCCTTTCTTTTGTTTCTTACTCCCAGCACAAAACATCATTTGGCATCTTTTTAGTATGATATGCCTCGAGGAGTGGTTGAAGGTAATCGTTTACTACTAACATTCGTGCTACACATATGTGAGGTTGGAATATATAGTTTTGAAGTGGTTTTCATTATGAGATGTGTGTTAAAGGCTGAGGTCATAAACATAGACATGCTTTAAATGGTGTTTGAGTATGGACTGATCTATTTTAGTTTCAAGTGTAGTAGTTTTAGTGGTTTTTTTTTTAGCATTTCAAGGTGGCAATGTAGTTTAGTTATGCTATCTAACATGTGTGTGAATTGTGAGATGTGGTATGAATGAAGTGGTATAGTAAGTAATGTGGTGTGGTGTATTAAGTGACGTAATGACAATGTGGTGTTATGCGGTATGTTATGAGAATGTTGTTATGTGTATGTTGTTAAAATTACAGCAATGTGATGAGCTATGGTGGATCAAATGCTAGAATCAACATCATTAACAAAGAGATTAGATGATAATTAAGACGTGATTAGTGAGCAATTAACTAATAGCTTAGTGTAGGCATGGATAATCAAAAACCAGCAAGTTCTCATTAGGCCAATGCCTCAATTCATAGAGTTTACATCCAAGCATCTAATCCCACTGATTTCTCCTTGATTCACTCCACCTCTCCCAAAATATCTCCACACCTCCTAAATCTCCTCATGCTACCCTTTATTCTCTCCCAGTAGATTCTTCTCACCTTTTCACAGGTTCTCTCACATTTACAGATTCTCTTTTACAGCCTCTAGCCAAGGGCTTGTTCCCACACACACCCTATTCACTTGTATATTTCAACACCTCCTCTCAAGTGAATACTCCTAGCACACTTGGACCCTATACCAAGTTTCCCTCTTACTTGATAGTCCGCAACTAGTGCCTCAAGTCCCTAAACACACAGTCCTTGACACTCTCTCTCTCTATGTGTCCAAGGCTACTATAAGTGTCCGTGACCTTGACTAAAGTGCCCGTGACCTTGACTAAAGTGCTCACACATACATCTACCACATGGCCTACATCATCGGTGGCTCGCGGTTTTACTTTGTTGGGGCAGGTTACATTGGGTTGTGGGATTTCTCTCTCTCTCTCTCTCTCTCTCTCTCTCTCTGAAAAGATGATCCAACTCTACTTCTTTAGGAGCCTCCATGAAGTTTGCCAATGTCGTTCCTTCTTCACCACTGGGTTTGCTATATAGCAGTCTCTTGCCATGTGTCTTGGCTTTCCACAGTTGTGGCAAAGTGAAGGTCCTTCCTCCTACTCTGCCTCTTTCTTGTCCTCGTCCTCGAGAGAATCCTCCTCGGGTGAAGAATGCTTTTTCTTCTCCTACTGTTGAGTCGAGCCATTTCTTCTCTTTACCTCTACTCTCTTGCTCTAGTAAAGCTCCTTCTATCTCGTGTAGCTTCAATTCAGGTACATTCTTTAGTGTTGCTACAATATTTTCATATTCACCTTTGTCCACACTCTTTAGAAGCACTGCTAGTGCCTCATCATCTTCTACCTTTTTGCCAATAGTTGCCAGTTGTTGCTTAATGCTTTTATATTTGTTCAAGTGTGATTAAAGGTTCACTTTCCTTCATATCCAATTTGTAGAATTGCATTAATAGATTTATCTTTGAATTTTTAGCTTGTGTGCCAAATAATTTATTGAGTTCATCTCATGCATCTTTTGCCCATTATATCCCTGTGAGACGTGATGAATGATTTCATCATTTAAACTGAGTACGATAAGTCCCAATGCTTTTTCATTCTTGCTCTTCCATCAGTTTATGAGCCCATTATCTTGCTAATCACCTGGCTAATTAGGATTAGTAGAAAATTAATATTTTCACCTCTTTTTCAACTAACCTTTGTCCCCCAAGCCAGTGGAAGGGCTTGATCTCCCTCCAGGAGAAACATTAGAGGAAATGCTTCTAGCCCAACAACATAGCTATACTCCCTACGATTCAGTTCATCAAGAAATTTCTCCAAACCGCCAAGCGCAGCTGTCGTTTTTTGCTGATTTGCAGGCGCCTTTTTTTCTGAGGAAAAATGACATCTCTTTTTCTCGAGTTGCAATGGGTCTAATTCCTCTTAGCCCCATGGGTTTTCAAGCATGCTCTACAAGCTGGTAAAGTCAGAATTTGATTTGATCAAGTCTATAGTGAGATCCAAGCTCTTCATCAAATCTATAGGTGACTTTGGTAAAACAAAGATTAAGCATTCAATGTTTGGTCGAATCTTGTGTTTCTTGGCTTAATCCTCTACTAGACTAATTGCTAATGATGGCCTTGAAAGGATTTGAGCTCATTTGAACTCTAAGGCCTCAGATCTGGGCTCCCCGCATACTCTATTTTTTGTACACAAAATAGAGGATTAATTTAGTAATCAGGGATTATTCCATGCTAATCAGTGTAATTTGGTACAATTGAGGGTTCAAATTAACCATTAGATATCTAATACAGATCTCTATAACTTCAGATTGCAATTCGGAGATGGTTTGATACTCCAACCATTCCGTACAAATTGGTTACCCTTGATTTAATATAATTTCTAATGATTTTATGCTGATAAATCTGTTGTAATCATCTCCTAAACACCAGATTGAGTTGTAAAAGGATAGACACTGCCCTTGAATCTTGAAATTTGATCAAGAGGTAAGACCCCCTTCACATCATCATGAGTACAGCACAAGAGATAGCCAAATTTAATGGGGAGCAGTTTTACACATGGCAGACAAAAACCATGTATCTGCTAATGAGGAAAAATCTATGGGGGCTAGTTGAGGGAAGAGATGAATGCCCAGAGGTGAGAGGGAAAAATGAGTGGAAGAGCAGGAATAAAAAAGCATTGGGACTTATCGCACTCAGTTTAAATGATGAAATCATTCATCACATCACAAGGATACAATGGGCAAAAGATGCATGGGATGAACTCAATAAATTATTTGGCACACAAGCTAAAAATTCAAAGATAAATCTGTTAATGCAATTCTACAAATTGGATATGAAGGAAAGTGAACCTTTAATCACGCACTTGAACAAATATAAAAACATTAAGCAACAACTGGCAGCTATTGGCAAAAAGGTAGAAGATGATGAGGCACTAGCTGTGCTTCTGAAGAGTGTGGACAAAGGTGAATATGAAAATATTGTAGCAACACTAAAGAATGTACCTGAATTGAAGCTACACGAGATAGAAGGAGCTCTACTAGAGCAAGAGAGCAGAGGCATAGAGGAGAAATGGCTCGACTCAATAGCAGGAGAAGAAAAAGCATTCTTCACCCGAGGAGGATTCTCTCGAGGACGAGGACGAGGAAGAGGAAGAGGCAGGGAAGGACCTTCACTTGCCACAACTGTGGAAAGCCAGAACACATGGCAAGAGACTGCTACAGCAAACCCAGTGGAGAAGGAACGACATCGACAAGCTTCATGGAGGCTCCTAAGGAAGTGGAGTCGGATCATCTTTTCTGAGAGAGAGAGAAACCCCACAACCCAATAATGTAACTTGCCCCGAAAAAGTAAAACCACCTCTGAGCCACCGATGATGTAGGCCATGTGGTAGATGTATGTGTGAGCACTTTAGTCAAGGTCACGGGCACTTATAGTAGCCTTGGACACATAGAGAGAGAGAGTGTCAATGACTATGAGTTTAGGGACTTTAGTCAAGGTCACGGGCACTTATAGTAGCCATGTGGTAGATGTATGTGTGAGCACTTTAGTCAAGGTCACGGGCACTTATAGTAGCCTTGGACACATAGAGAGAGAGAGTGTCAATGACTATGAGTTTAGGGACTTGAGGCACTGGTTGTTGCGGACTATCAAGTAAGAGGGAAACTTGGTATAAGGTCCAGGTGTGCTAGGAGTATTCACTTGAGGGGAGGTGTTGAAATATACAAGTGAATAGGGTGTGTGCGGAAACAAGCCCTTGGCTAGAGGCTGTAAAAGAGAATCTGTAAATGTGAGAGAACCTGTGAAAAGGTGAGAAGAATCTACTGGGAGAGAATAAAGGGTAGCATGAGGAGATTTAGGAGGTGTGGAGATATTCTGGGAGAGGTGGAGAGAATCAAGCAAAAGAGGTGAAGTGAATCAAGGAGAAGATGCTTGGATGTAAACTCTATAAAAACTCAATCTGGTGTTTTGTGTGCAGAAAACAGAGTATGCGGGAGCCCAGATCTGAGGCTTTAGAGTTTAAATGAGCTCAAATCTTTTCAAGGCCATCAATAGCAATTAGTCTAGTAGAGGATTAAGCCAAGAAACACAAGATTTGTTCAAACATTGAATGCTTAATCTCTGTTTTACCAAAGTCACCTGCTCTGCAGATTTGATGAAGAGCTTGGATCTCACTGTAGACTTGATCAAATCAAATTCTGACTTCACTAGATTGTAGAGCATGCTTGAAAACTCCTGGAGCTAAGAGGAATTAGACCCATTGCAACTGGAGAAGAAGAGATGTCATTTTCCTCAGAAACAAAAGGCGCTTGCAAATCAGCGAAAAATGGTAGCTGCACTTGGCGGTTTGGAGAAATTTCTTGACGAACTGAATCGTGGGGAGTATAGCTATGTTGGGCTAGAAGTATTTCCCCTAATGTTTCTCTTGGAGGGAGATCAAGCCCCTCCACTGGCTGGGGGTGTAGAGGTTAGTTGATTATTAATTTTCTACTAATCCTAATTAGCCACTTGATTAGTAAGATAATGGGCTCACAAATGAGTGGAAGAGCAAGAATGAAAAAGCATTGGGACTTATCGCACTCAGTTTAAATGATGAAATCATTCATCACATCATAGGGATACAATGGGCAAAAGATGCATGGGATGAACTCAATAAATTATTTGGCACACAAGCTAAAAATTCAAAGATAAATCTATTAATGCAATTTTACAAATTGGATATGAAGGAAAGTGAACCTTTTATCACACACTTGAACAAATATAAAAGCATTAAGCAACAATTGCCAATAGCTGCCAGTTGTTCCTTAATGCTTTTATATTTGTTCAAGTGTGTGATTAAAGGTTCACTTTCCTTTATATCCAATTTGTAGAATTGCATTAACAGATTTATCTTTGAATTTTTAGCTTGTGTGCCAAATAATTTATTGAGTTCATCCCATGCATCTTTTGCCCATTGTATCCCTGTGATGTGATGAATGATTTCATCATTTAAACTGAGTGCGATAAGTCCCAATGCTTTTTCATTCTTGCTCTTCCACTCATTTTTCCCTCTCACCTCTGGGCATTCATCTCTTCCCTCAACTACTCTCCACAGATTTTTCCTCATCAGTAGATACATGGTTTTTTCCTCATCAGCAGATACATGGTTTTTGTCTGCCATGTGTAAAACTGCTCCCCATTAAATTTGGCTATCTCTTGTGCTGTACTCATGATGATGTGAAGGGGGTCTTACCTCTTGATCAAATTTCAAGATTCAAGGGCAGTGTCAACCCTTTTACAACTCAATCTGGTGTTTAGGAGATGATTACAACCAGATTTATCAGCATAAAATCACCAGAAATTACATTAAATCAAGGGTAACCAATTTGTACGGAATGGTGGGAGTATCAAACCATCTCCGAATTGCAATCTGAAGTTATAGGGATCTGTATTAGATACCTAATGAACCCTCAATTGTACCAAAATATAGTGATTAGCACTGATTAATCTTTGATTTTAGCAAATTAATCCTCAATTTTGTATATAAAAAACAGAGTATGCGGGGAGCCCAGATCTGAGGCCTTAGAGTTCAAATGTGCTCAAATCCTTTCAAGGCCATCATTACCAATTAGTCTAGTAGAGGATTAAGCCAAGAAACACAAGATTTGACCAAACATTGAATGCTTAATCTTTGTTTTACCAAAGTCACCTGCAGATTTGATGAAGAGCTTGGATCTCACTCTAGACTTGATCAAATCAAATTCTGACTTCACCAGCTTGTAGAGCATGCTTGAAAACCCATGGGGCTAAGAAAAATTAGACCCATTGCAACTGGAGGAGAAGAGATGTCATTTTTCCTCAGAAAAAAAGGCGCCTGCTGTAAATCAGCAAAGAACGGCAGCTGCGCTTGGCGGTTTGGAGAAATTTCTTGATGAGCTGAATCGTGGGGAGTATAGCTATGTTGGGCTAGAAGCATTTCCCCCTAGTGTTTCTCCTAGAGGGAGATCAAGCTCCTCCATTGGCTGGGGGTGCAGAGGTTAGTTGAAAAAGAGGTGAAAATATTAATTTTCTACTAATCTTAATTAGCCAGGCCATTAGCAAGATAATGGGCTCACAAATTGATGGATTCTAGGCTAGGCTCTGATACCATGTTAAAATTACAACAATGTGATGAGCTATGGTGGATTAAATGCTAGAATCAACGTCATTAACAAAGAAATTAGACAATAATTAAGACGTTATTTGTTAGATACCTGTAACGCCGCTACGGGCGTTACCACAGGAGGGGACGGCCTCTGGCTCACCACCCAGCCATAGAGGAAGAATGAGGATTGCCCGTCATCCCCCCAGGCTATATAGTGTGTGGCCTGCCATCCACACTAGCCTGGCCGCCCATGACTCCGCACGGGCGTCCTCTCCCACTGAACCCCGGACATGGCCATCCGGTCTGCCGCCGTCGATCACACAGGCGTTACAGCCTACGTGACATTATTAGTGAGCAATTAACCGATAGCTTAGTGTAGGCATGGATAATAAAAAACCAGCAAGTTCTTATTAGGCCAATGCCTCAATTTATAGAGTTTATATCCAAGCATCTAATCCCACTAATTTCTCCTTGATTCACTCCACCTCTTTTGCTTGATTCTCTCCACCTCTCCCAGAATATCTCCACACCTCCTAAATCTCCTCATGCTACCCTTTATTCTCTCCCAGTAGATTCTTCTCACCTTTTCATAGGTTCTCTCACATTTACAGATTCTCTTTTACAGCCTCTAGCCAAGGGCTTGTTCCCGCATATTCACTTGTATATTTCAACATATGTATGTAATTGTAATGTGGTGAATGAGTATGAGAGTGAATTTGTTTTGGAAAAATGATTGGTGGGAGTGTTTTATGGCAGATTAAGATGGATGAGATGGTAGAATGGATGAAGTGCTGGATGTTCGAGAGTTGACGTTCGCGGGCGAGGACACTTCACATTTAAGTGTGTGGGAATGATAGCATGTGATTTTAGGTCTTTAAAAGCATATGTTTTTTGAGTTTTTAAGTATTATGAGAGGTTTTGCCATGTCAAGATGGTTGTCTTTGTAGTGGTATGAAGTCATAAAAGTGGTTAGATGTTACTGGGATATGAAAAGTAAGATGATTAAGCTATTTTTAGATTTTTTAGTTTTTTGATTTTCTTAAAGTTAGAATTATTATTCCTGCCATTTTACTTCACTAGATATGGTGGATGTGATGGTACAGCTGCATAGAGATTGTCGAGACGAGCAACTTTGCTTTTTAGATCATTGCGATTCGAGTTAGGGTTGGAAAGTTATCGTAATCGCACATTTTGTGAAAAAATGCATTTTAATTCGTGAGTAAAGGGAGGGCTAAAAAAGTGGAGAATTGAAGGGGTGTGAGAGAGCGCCACTTGTCAATCATCCAAAGGTGCATGGGCGGTGGAAGATCCAACGGTTGGGACTTAATCTTGCAAGACTAAAGCAATTGGAGAGAAATCAAGAAAGGAGGAGAAGACGAAATAGATGACAGAGGCGACGCAGGGAGAGAGTCAAATTCAACAAAAGTGGATGAAATCGAAATTTGAAGACACATACAAGGGTTTTTGGACGTTGCCAATGCGCTCGAAGCGATGGTTTCCACAAAGACAAAGTCAATTTGCTGATCACTTGCTTCTCTTACAAAAAATGGCGCCATATTCTGTGTGTGGTCCCACAGTTTCGAACGTTTGTAGGCTTGTTGCGTTACTAAACTTTGAGGAAGGAAGGGCTGATGCGTCTGTTTGTCCATTGGGTGAAGAATTTGGAGATAGGAGCTTGGGTTTCTTTTGAAAATCAAATTGGGTTCACACGCAGTAAAAAATACATTGGTTTTCATGAACTGGTTGCGTATTTCAAGAAAAATATGGGCTGCATTATAATTTTGGCTATAACTTTTGATCACTGAGTCAAAATGAAAAACTTTCTTCTACAATGTTGCTCAGTAGCATAATTTTGTTCGATTTGAGTGGTCATTTGCTATATTTGGAGTAGCAGAAGTCGACTTATTGCAAAATGCAATTTCCTTTGTCATTTTTTAGTGCTTTTACGGAAATGGTATTATCGCAATAACTTTTGGAGATTATGTCGAAATGGAATGGAATAAAAAGTGACTTATATTAATTTTCTGAGAAAAAAAGGACTATATAATCATATTTAAATTTCTATAAAAACTCAATATACTTGCTTTGTTAAATGGTCATTTCAGAATGAAATTAAAAATAATGTTTGGAGTCATAAGTTGTGAATCATATGACAAAATGCAAAGAAGTAAAAAGTAGCTTCTATTCATTTTTTGTTTTAAATCAGAATATAAAATCAAATTTCGATATGTTGAAAATGCATGATAGTTTCTTTGTAAAAGTTACCTTAAATTGGGGTGGTTAAGTCTTGGAAGGCATTCTAGAGGTAATTCTTGTGTGTTTTGGATTACATACGTGACCTTCGAGTTCATACCTTATACCTTCTCTAGTGTAGCAGCTTAACACTTAGCTAGCTAGATATTAGCATTAGCGTATACCCTTAGGGGTCTCCAATACGAATGAGGAAGGTAGTGAACAAGTCGACTACCCAAGCTATTATGTGTTACAAGGAGATCAGCTAATTCCAGTGTATTAGATAGCCCCTGTTAACTCGAAGGTGAGGGACATGAATACAGTGACTCGTAGACCTCCAATTCAATGTTATCATTGTCATGGATGCCATAGAGCTAGTGAGTGTCCCCATACACATGTAGCTTCAGGACAACCTCTTGAATGCTATACTTGTAGGGGGGCTCACTACCAGAAGGATTGTCAGAAGGATTGCCCAATGAGGAATGCCATACCTCCACTAAATGCAACTCAACCAAATACACCATTGTGCAGTGGTTGTGGAGTGGAGCACTTGTACAAGGATTGTCCCATGAGGAGGAATGCTGTGCCACCAACTTCAGAAGTCAATACCCACCAAACTTTGCTTACTAGGCATAAAGCGGGGTAATCTAGCCCAAGTATCATTGTATGCTGTCGTGACATGGGCGGTATCGCTGGGAAAGTGCGAGACTTCTGGCTGTGAGAGTAGCTTCAAATCCCAGCAAGGAAACAGAACATATAACTCTTCAAGGAGCACCGCCAGTAGAAGCTGGAACCATAATATTTACATACCAAATCTCAGCAAGACATATAAGTTGTACCAAAAACCATCATAAGCATCATGGTTCAAACCAAAATCCAAGGTTGATAACATTATAACCTGTCATAAAACTCAAAACATCAAACCCCAGAAAAACATCTTATAGGTTTTTGCACTCCAGAAAATCAACTCATGGCATATACATCCAAGACTCATGGCCAACCATCATATGGTTCCAAAACCCAACTCCACATGGTATTGTGTTCCTATGATCCTTGCAGTAACAATTTCCATCTTGGGCCTGCCAAGCATCATTATAGACATCCTTGTATAATGAAAACCCACAAAATCAGCCTCTATGAGCCTCCCTGAATTCATCAAGCGCTACTGTTTTGTAGACTGCATTCATGCGTGTATTTCTCCATCCAGTTTTGAATTCCTGTATATTTACATAGCTTTCGAGCTCGATAATTTCAAGACTCCCCTCAATATCACCGAGTTTGGGCAATAAAAGTACCAAATAGAAGTACTAACCATTGCACCAGGGTTTGGCTACAGTTCATTTGATTAGGCATACATTACTCCTTTAAAAAAAATTACCTATCCACAACACAAGATCTTGGCCTCCCTCTGTGTATGGCTGCAGCTGTGCCCAAACTTCACAGGCTCCCTCTGTCTTCGAAGCCACTGCAGCGCCTTCTTTTGTGGGGAACTTGCCCTCTCCTCTTAGCTTTGCACACTGGTCTGCCTCTTGCCTACATGCATCTCTCAAAACCAGAGAGCCACACCCTCTCAACTGTTACCCTGAGGCCGTCACTCTCCGGTACATCACCACATCTCTGCTCAGACGACCCCCTTGTCTCTGCTCATCAACCCCGCTTTATCACCAGCCCGGCGCTCTTTCCTTTTTTTTTTTATAGTAGAATTCCCCCGAGAGCACCACATCAACGGGGCGGTCCCTTTTTCTTCGCCTCTGGCTACTGCAGCGCCTTCAAGGCGACTACTCACTGTCAGCTGTCTTCGCCTGTCACACCCTGCGCTCCAGGCCACTGATCTCCCGGGCGCCTCCTCTGCTCAATCTCCCTTAGCTCGATGACCCGGGCGCCTCGTCTGCTCAATCTCCCTTAGCTCGATGACCCGGGCGCCTCCTCTGCACTAACACCAGCCTGTTACCTTTCACAGCGTTGGCTCTCTCCTGCCAGCCTCACCAGCCATTTCGACTCTCTACCAGTCTCCACTTTTATCACCAGTCAGCTCCTTGTTATACAAGGCGGCCACCAGACCTTCTCCAGCGCTGCACCTCTGGTCCCGCCGAATCCCAGCCGGCTTTGCCCAGACCAGCTGCGCCTCAGAGCCCCCCAGCAGCTCTTACCCTTGGCGGTCCCCCCCCAGAATCACTAGCCCGCGTCCGTTTCAACGAGCGGCAACTCCTCGAATCTTCGCCAGCCTCCTAGACGACGTGCTGGCAGCCATGTAAAATCTCCACGTATCTATTCCCAAGCTGGCCACTTGTGGTATATATTTTTATTTTTATTTTTATTTTTTTTAAAGCTCCAAAATGATGGCCACACAAAACCATGCTACAAGGGCTCTTCTTTCCTTATGCTTCAGGTCATCACGCTGCACCCACGACCTTCCAAAAACAATGCTGCCCACAACCTTTGAATCATCAGCATCATTATTACCAAGACACGGCCATTCCAGATTGGTGCCCTGCAACCACCCGCACACCACACTCATGTACTGAGGCTTCGAGACCTGGCTCAGCTTCAGCTCGTCTTATTGAACCTCATTTACAATATGAACATATGTACATGGGTATCATATAATAACTCAAGTCATGGCACTTAATCCCATGCATCTGAATTTGTATTTAATGGCCTCACATGCATGGTTTCACACCATAGACGTGCCATGGCACGACAATGTGATTACTAGATCCCAAGCTCAAGCTTTTGCAAGAGAAATGAAAAGAAATGGTGAGGAGCAGAAGGCTAGCAGTTCTAGAGAACAAGAAAAGCCTTCTACCTCAGGATGAAGGAAAGGAAGGAAGGTAGGAAAAGGAAAGGACAAGGTAGTCATTCAAAGTGGCTTAGATGAGGATACGACCACTGTTGCTACCACGGTTTCTTTGGAATCAACTGTTACACCTGAGGAGTTGGCTCATGTAGTGATGCAACATGGTGATTCTAACCCAGAGCAAAGCTCTGAAAGAAAACCTAGTTACCCTGACCCACAACAACAAAAGTAGTACATGGAAGAAGTCAAAAAGATGATTACGGACTACTTGAATGAAGAAGAAAGGATGTCGAGCAGAAGGATGAGAATGGATACTCAATATCCTGCTAAAATCTTCTATACTAAAGTCAAAAAGCCTTTGGATATTCCATTTGTGGTACAAGAAGAGAGCACTTAGAACTCGATGAGTAGTGAGCCTATATTGATGGAGAGAATGTTCGAGGAAGATCCATGGCTACAACAATTGAGAGAAGGAACTCCAATTCTTGCAAGAGATCATGATGATTTCAGGTTGGATGTAGGAACACGGCCAGATGGTCCAAGAGACATAGCAGGTCTTACTTTGTTCTTATCTACTCAAAACAGAGTACCAATTGCTACCCTATCGAAAGGAAATCATACGTTATGTGAAATTTGATCGATTGGATGAGTGGGCATCTCGATTCCATGGGCACGAATAACCTCAAAAACATCGATTTAAATGGGGGAACAATCCCTAAAGGAAGTGCCAGTAGAAGAACCCACAACCCCAGAAGTACATGAAATTCCCTTCAACAAGCTAGGGCAATACTTTAAGAATGATGACTCAAACACGTAATAGCTCAAGCTAGTGAACATAAGCTTGATTATCTACTTTGCTAGTCGCTAGTTGTATGAGGCCGAGCAAAATTATACAACCACAGAGCATGAAGGTTTAGCAATGGTTTATGCTGTAAAAAATTTTTGGCATTACCTTTTGGCCAACAAATTTGTCTTCTTTGTCGATCATCAAGCCTTGTTGTATTTGGTGAATAAATCATGCATGATCGGTAGGATTACAAGGTGGATGTTGATTCTTTTAGAGTTTGATTTCACAGTGGCGGTATGCAAGGGAAAGACTCATGTCTTTGCTGACCACTTATTGAGAATACCGAATGGGGAAGCCCCCATTGAAGTTCATGATGCACCACTATTCATGATTGACTTAGTTCCTGAATGGGGGACTGAGATCACACATTTTTTAGCCAATGGATTTCCTGTGGACAAATGCTTAGATCAAATGAGGGCTAGAAAATTGATTAGAGATGTAGCACTTTATCAGTTGATTTTGCTGGACAATCGTACAAAATGGGTAAGGATGGCAACTTGAGGAGATGTGTGCGTGAGGATGAGTTTATTTCCATTTTAGAAGAGGCACATTCTAAAATAGTAGGATGACATTTTGCAATTGAAGTCACTGCCAAGAAGGTAATGCAAGCTGGTCTATGGTGGCCAACATTGTTTGGTGATGTAGATGAGTTTGTTAAAAGATGTGACCCATCTCAAAGAACTTCTAAACCACATCAATGGGATCAAATACCTTTGACTAATATCATCTTGATTCAACCCTTTGAAAAATTGGGCACCAACTTTGTAGGTCATATATAAGTCCTATAGCACGAAACACGGGAGCACGGTACATTATTATGGCCACAGATTATTTCATGAAATGGGCAAAAGCTAGGGCCACAAGGAAGGCAAATGCACGCACTACTTTACAATTTTTGTATGAATAGGTCATCTCTAGATTTGGGTTGCCAACTTGCCACTCGAACACACTTTGTGAATGAAACCATTGCACACCTCACAAGAGAATTTTTAATAATTCATCGAAAATCTACCCCTTATTACCCCCAAGCTAATGGCTTGGCGGAGAGTTCAAACAAGATCATGTGCACCATCATGACGAAGACAGTTGAGGCCAATAGAACAGACTACGGGGTATAAAACCGCATACAAAGTAGCAACGTATTGTACACCGTTTAACCTAGCCTTTGGGTTGGAGGTGGTAATGCCAATGGAATACATTCTCCCAAGCCTGCATGTTGCATTTAGGGCAAGATTAATGGAGAATGCTCTCATTGAGAGGATAGAGGGATTGGAGAAATTAGAAGAAACCAGATTGACAGCCGCATATGGAATGCAAGTAGAGAAACTGAGAAGGAAAAGGTGGTTTGGCCGTAACTTGAAAAACAAGGATTTAGCGGAAGGTGACCTTGCGTTATTATTCAGCATTCGCAACACCAAGAAGAAACTAAAGTACCAAGGAAAAGTACCAAGGAATGGGACCTGACAAAGTGGTAGAAATAACACCACAGGTTTTGGTTAAAATAGCCATGTTGGAAGGAGTGGAACTAGAAGCCTATATCAATGGTAGTAAGTTGAAGCGCTAGTATGGACCCTTAACTTTAAAGACCCTTCAAGCCATTCATGGTGGGAAAAAGAGCATAAGCGGCTTCAAAAGCTATTGGAAAGAGTAGCCAAAGAGAAGTTAAGGCCCAAAGCCTCAAGCAAAAGCAAGGAAAGAGTATGACCCTATACAAAGCCTCAGTGGAAGGTCATTGCAATGAGGAAGAGATGATTTCCCCAGCCTATATCGAATGTGAAATGCAATAGCAGGGAAATAGAATGGTAAAAGGTCATTGCACTAATAGATTCACGAGCAAGTCATAACTTCATATCTCAACGATTGTGGAACCAAATTGCTAATGGCCCCCTTGAACCTACCAATGCAGTGGTTAAAACCATAAATGGAGCTTCGATGAATTCACAGGAGGCTATCAAAGCTGTTATAAATATCAATGGGCATCTAACATGTGAAAAGTTATTTGTACTTCGTGATAGTTCTTTTCAAGAATAGGTGGTGCTAGGATGTACCTGGTGTTACCATACCAGCTGCTAAATTGATTGGAGAAGATAGACGACTGCAATATCTATTAAGGGAGCAACTTTAGTTGTTGTGACCTTGGTAGAGGTACCAAAGAGCTTGCACCAAGAACCATTAAAGCCTGAAGACATTCCCTCAACATCGAAATCCCCACCCCAAAAATCCTCTTTTCAATTATTCCCTCAAGCTCCACAATTCCACAATAGAATCATGGTTCAAAGTCAACAAAGAATGATGTGGATTCCAAAGGAAACCTTGGAAAACCACGGTTACTATCAAGGTAACACTCATTAGGGGAAGGTTGAGGTCTATAGGGGCCCTTTAAGATGCCATGTGATTAAAAGGTTATTAAGGAAAAGAGCCAATCGTGTGATGCCATGTATACAAAAATGTTGGGTGATTAAAGGTAGTCAAAAGATTCTCTAGAAGTGCCTTTTTCTACTTTTCATTTCCAAAAAGTGGAGGGAGACAGTTTTTAAAATTTCGGACGTCCATAACTTCTACATATGAGCTCAAAATTTATCGGGGATTACAGATCCAGAATCGTCGAGCTCTTTCCATAGATATGTCACATGATATAGTTTTGCTCGCTCGATTTCAAATTCAATTTTGGCGGGAAACTTTGAAATTCAAACTTCTAGCCGTTTGAAGAACAAGAAGGTATCTAAAGTCAAAGAAACTTAACGTTTTAACAAAAAGTCATTAAAATCATAATATGGCAGCTTAAAGGGCCCCTATAGACCTCAACCTTCCCCTAATGCACTTGTGGTTGTCTAAGGGATTCACTTCGTAACAAAGACATGATCTGTTACCCTTAAAACCACATCAGCAAAAAAAGAAAAATAACCCTTCTATTGACCAAAGAAGTATGGTTACCCAAGACATGTGTATCAAATGCTCGGACATCGCAAAAAGGATCAAAGATTTGGGTTCCCAAGTCTTATCTCAAACCAACCTTTGATATTTCCCAATCTACCCATGAGCCTCAATGATGCATGAAGCCTATCCAAATGATGTACCATTGGCAAAGAGTAGTTACACAAGAACCTACAAGGGAGATACGACAATCACGTTAATGAAGCAAGTCAAGCAATCGACCATGAGTGCTCTTACCATAATATCAAAGCAGCTTGATAAACAACAACAGACGCAAGAATGAGTGAAGGATTTGATTCAAAGCTACATGCAATGGTTTATAGCAAGGTACAAAGAATTCACTTGGGCCTAAATCACAGTGCCAATTCAATGAAAATTTCTATGTATGGTCTCTCACCACATCGCAATTTACGTCATCAACCCAACTAGAGTCAATAGTTAGGTCATTGCTTTTACTCAATCTTCAGTCTAGTCATATCATGGTCCCGACTCCCAAGCCCAGCATATTGTCAAGTCTATCCAATGTCTGCATTGTATCTCAAGTCAAACCCAGTAGTCACATCAAGTGTTGGTTAAAACCTTCTCATTGCAAGTAAAATCCACTCAAAAGATGTGTCTTAGGTCATCAATGCATTGTATCAAGTTTAGCCAAGGTCCAAGTCATCATTTGAGTCAAAGTCAGTCAACCTAGACATTAGTGCTAAAACAACACATTGTTTTAGGAAGTGTTTCAAATCATGCCAGATTCACACCATATCATCCCCACATGCTGAAAAACACATACATGTCATCATCATATTGGAAAAAAGTTCAATTTTCACAAGGTCTGTTGTTTTAGCCCTAAAACAGCAATGTACTTATTATCCACTAGACCACCGTCAGAGTGGTCATACAAGTCATCAACATGATTAGTAGGATGCAGGCTATGCATGATACCAGTTTACGACTAAAAAGGACCAACTCTTAAAATAGCGCCTTTTTTTAGCAATTGCCCTGATTCACCACGAACTAACACTTCATCAATCCCACTTGTTGAAAAGTACTTTCAAGACATCATATTTGCAAAATAGTCGGTTCACACAGGGATTGTTGTTTTATCCCTAAAATAGCAATGCGTACCAAAACAACTCCAACTTGGCCATGAGGGTTTCCAATAGTGTCAATGGGATCAAGGCTAGGTCTGGTACTAACCTGGGCCAGAAATGAAGAAGTTATAATTTATAGCACGCTGTTTTATGAGAGGAGCATGGATTGACACCAAATTGCACTAGGATAGGGCGCAACCAAAGAATGAAAGGTCAAATGTGTGGTGTTTGCAATGTAAGGACTATAGTCATTACCAGAATGAGTGCCCCACACCCCACGACATACCCAAGCCAAAGCCACCGTTAAAATACTATGCTATTTGTAACATGAATAATCATGACACGGTGCAATGTAGGTAGTAGAACAACAACCCCAGTAGTCAGCATGCTATGGTGGGATCTACACCATAGATGCCGGTGCAAATGGTTGCGTATAGGCCAACGGGAAATGATTACCAAACTTTCATGATAGCTCCATTTGTAAACAACCCTCAACAATCTGCTATTCCACAAGTCATGGCAGTCACATCACAACCAACGCCTACCGCAGGAATGACAAATAATCCAAGGCCTAGGCGGCCAATCACTTGTTACTCATGTGGAGAACCTGGACATATTCCTACCAACTGTCCTAGTCCTAGGAAGTCTATGGATTATATTCCAATGTGTGGAACATGCAAGGAGCAAGGACATATCAGTGAAGATTGTCCACGAAGGAGGATGATGCAACCAATCCAAAATTTCGGATCCAATGAGGCATCTACTTCCAAACAAGTGAATTTGATTGAAACTAAAATGTTGAACCCCAGTTCTACAAACCCACTGGTAGGAGTTGTGACACGGTCAAAAACTCTGGGAAGCAGTCACATGAACTAGGTCAAGGAGAAGAAACCGATTCGAGTAGCAACATGAGCGACTCTAGTAGTGGTTCAGTGCCAATGCCAGTACCGGTCAATTGAGCTTCAAAGAAATGGCAAAAGAGGGTTACTTTCTCAACGGAGCAACCTGAAGTGATTGGTACTTCTCAGCCATTGGAGGTGAATGATATGGCACAGTCTTCTACGTTGCCTGTAGAAGAGGCGCCAAATGATCAATTACCTCGGAAGGCAGCAAGGGCAAAGAGGCCAAGACGAAAGCACAAGAGAGTTTCCAAGTTAGCAAGATAGATAGAGCCATATGATCTACTAGGAGACCTTGGCAACATGCAACCTAATATCACAGTCAATCAACTATTGACTTTGTCTACTCAATGTCACAACGTTCTGATCTCAACATTGGTCGGCCACAAGGAAATCGAGTCGCAACTAGTTGCTTCAATGACATCCCAGGTGGTAGATCTTAGTGCACCAACATTAGAAGTCGAGGTGGATGATTATTTCATCACTGAGGTCTTAATTGATGGTGGATCTGGAGTGAACATTATGACGTACGAGACAATGAAGAAGTTGGGGTTATTTGCGCTTGAGCCAACACCATTTGTGATCCGAGTGCCGGATCAAAGGCGGATCAAGCCTGTGGGAATTTTGCGAGCAGTTAAGACGGTCATTGCTGGACAAGAAGTCTTTGTGGATTGTGTGGTGTTGCGCACATTGGCTGTCGCCAATGCATATCCATTTTTGTTGGGTAGACCATGGCTATTTTAGGCTCGAGCAATACATGATTGGCACAAAGAGACTATAAAGATTTTTGATGTAGCACTAAAGGTTAAACTCAAGGTGCATGCAATTCCATATGCTTCGGAGGGCCATTCTGACACCTATTCAGAAGCAATTGGGATGCAGAGTGATGCGACATCATACACTGAGTAGACAGACTCTATGGGAGTGGATGGGTCTAGGTGCTTTATGGATTCAAAAGATACAAGGTAGTCTTCCTTCTTGGTGACGAAACGCAGCCAACAACGAAGAGTTCCAATGGTAACTAGGAAGTGAAAAGATACTGGGAGAGAGTGAGAATCTCACTTGCAGCTCATACACAAAGGAGGAGTACACAAGAAGTTGAGGCTTGAAGCTTATCTTCCTTAGTTGCAAATAGCACACAACAACAATACAAAAGGAGAGGGGTATACCCGATATGTCTAACCCTAGAAATACATGGTTCATATGTAAACCCAATCCAAAGCATGCATGGCTATTTAACTACGTCACAACTGCAACTAACCAAAGTCGATGACATAAATGACTGACCCTGAAGATACACTAGGGGCTGAGCTTGATATCTCAACACTACCTTTCAAGCTCATGTCCATCTCAAGTACACCAAGCAAGCTTCTAAATCTGCGAAGCTTCTCTGTACCCAGTGCCTTTGTAAAAATATCAGCTACGTGCTCCTCGGTGCTGACATACACAAGATCAACATCACCTGCTAGAACCTTCTCCCTCACAAAGTGAGAATGCACCTCAATGTGCTTTGTTCTACCATGATGAATTGGATTATTAGCAAGCATAATGCTGCTAATGTTGTCACAATATATAATAACTGGTCTATGCACTCATTGACCCATATCTGCAAGTAGCTTCTGTAACCAAGCTACCTCACAAGCAGCCATAGCTACACCCCTGTACTCAGCCTCCTGTACTCAGCCTCTGTGCTCAACAAGGCAACTATGGGTTGTTTCTTTTTGCTGATCCAATTGACTGCAGCACTCCCAAGTGAAAACATGAAACCACTCGTAGATCTGCTCTATCAGAGATACTACCAGCCCAATCAGCATCTGTGTACCCATGTACATCAATTGGGCTCCCAGCCTCATAGAAAAGTCCACACTGCAATGTGGACTTCACATACCTCAAAATGCACCTAGCCGCATCCAAATGGGGCTTCCTTGGCACCTGCATAAAGTGACTCACCAACCCCACAACATAGCTCAAATCTGGTCTCTGGTGATGGTCATGTAAATCAAACTACCTACTATGCGTCTTTACATAGTAAGGTCTTCCAGAAGCTCACCTATCTTTGCACTGAGCTTTACATTCTGCTCCAATGGAATAGAAATAGGCTTATAGCATGTCATCCCATACTTAGAAAACATGTCCAAACCATACTGCCATTGCAATAGTCATCTCCCACTTGGGGATCTAATCACATCAATGTCCAAGAAGTAACGCAGCTCTCCCAAATCCTTCATGTCAAATTTTTGCTTCAAAAGCAGCTTCACATCCTTGATGTCTGCATCACTATCACCTGTGAGAATCAAGTCATCAACATAGATGATAATAAGCACAACCCCCTTATAAGTTTTCTTCACATAAAGTGAGAAATCAGCATTGGAAATTTGAAATCCAATTGTAACAAGATACCGTTCAATCTTGTCTGACCATGCCCTGGGCGCCTGTTTTAAGCCATACAAGGCTTTGCGCAACCTCCATACATAGTTGGGGTGTGCATGATCTTTATAGCCCTATGGATACACCATATAAACCTCCTCTTACAGATCACCATGCAAGTAGACATTCTTCACATCCATGTGATGCAAAGACCATCCTTTTGCAGTAGCCATAGAAATTACTAATCACACGGTTGTCATCCTTGCAACTGGGCTAAATGTTTTCTCATAGTCAATGCCATATGTCTATGCAAAACCCTTGACAACCAATCTTGCCTTGTACCTGCTCATAGAACCATCCGCATTATGCTTCACTTTGTAAACCCACTTGCAACCAATTGCCTTCTTATCATGAGGGAATGGCACCAAATCCCAAGCGCGGTTTGCATCCAATGCTGTCATCTCCTCATCCATGGCTGCATCCCAATTCTTCTTGCCTAGTGCATCTTCAAAGCATGTAGGCTTCTTATCTTGTATGACCTTGACCATATAAGTATAATGATGAGCTGCAAACCCATCATACCTACACATGTCAACAGGACCTACGTAAACCTGAATCACTTCCAGTTGTCTTGAAAGCATGCCTATTTTTCCTTGCACCCGATGTAATAATAGAAGGAATCCCAAGTTCCTCATCAAGGCTTATGTCAGAACCACTTAACTCTCCATCAACATGGGAGCTACCAACAGAAACATCAAAAACCGGTGCATCATCCACCTTTTCTTTTCCTTTGCGTGATGTATGCTCTTGATCTTCACGGCTGCCATGAGATGCACCACTAGATCTGAATCTCCTTGTCCATGCATTGGATCCACTGCTAGAGGTCTCACTAGGTCCAATCAAGGCTTGTGACTGTTGCTCTACATTTGTAGCAGCATTACTATTTCGTGCATCTGCATCTTCTATCACTTTTGCTGCCACACCTTGTGTGATCATCAAAATGAAGCTCACATAAAAATGGCATCCACCCATAGAAGGGGCTTTGTTTTCCATAAACCCGACTGAATTACTTCCAAAGCTCTTTGGCTTTCTTCAACATTCTTTGGAACTGCATGTTTGGCCTGCTTGCCCAATCGGCATGCTTCACATACCTTATGCATTCCATCAACTCTGAACTTAGGCAAACCTGCAACAATTTTCTGTGTTTGCATAGTTTTCAGCCTCTTCACATTCACGTGCCCAATGTGCTTGTGCCATATTTCCATATCTGTAATGACACCTCTTTCATGCACAAATATAGCAGCTTTTACTTCTAGAGTATCAACATTCAAAGTAAATATTCTGCCATTTCTGTTGCCTTTTGCAACCAAGCGGCACTTACGTTTCAAATCCTCCACAAAGCATCCATCAGGATTAAATCTGACCTGCAAACCCTGGTCAACCATTTGACCAACATAAACTAGGTTCTTGTTGGTAATATTTGGCACATGAAGTACATCTGACAAGTACTTTGTTTTGCCATCCTGCATAGCCAATGGAACTTTACCAACTTAATGTGTTGGGTGCGCAGTATCATCACCCGTTTTCACAAAACCTGGCTTATCTAAATTTCTCACATCATGAAACCACATGACTAGTAATGTGGTTAGAAGCACCTGAATCCACATACCAAACATCGCTGCAATCTGTAGCATTTCCTATCATGGCGTTAAGCATATGCTACATCACAAATAGTTTCTCATTTCTGTTATCATCATGTTTGCTTGATGACGCATAGTTGCTTTGCTACAACTTTCCAGTTGTGTAAATTTGTTTTTTCAATTGTGTCCAAATTCGTGTTCCATGTATTGTGTGAGCCTTTTCACAACAAGTTTTGTTCCAATTAAAGAAGCATACTTATGTTGTGGAGAAGATAGGCCAACTGAGTCTAGATGACACGAACAATGTAACTTCTATGGATACTCTTCCACCACAACAAGAGACAGTAGGGCAATCCACTTCACAAATAATTCTTGAGCTAGTGGAATTTGAGACCCTAGAAAATTTGAAACCTCCCACAAACATGGATGAACTGAAGTATTTTTGGGAGTTTTGGCATATCGACGGTCATTACTGTGTTATGACTAGCATGGTGTAAAAGCTTTAATTGGCTTACTACAAAAAGACAAGGGTTTCGAGGTTGCATTCTATAGGATTAAGCATGCCATGTTGCAAGCTTCTTACCTACGTGATTGCTATGACAGTGCAACCAAGCATACATACCTTTGAAACAAAGATGCTCATGCTGAGTGGAGTAAAGAATTGAAGTTCAGGTAGACACCATTCTATGTATAGTTGTATAGAAGAAAAACCAAAAACAAAAATGAAAACAAAACAATACCAAAAACAAAAGTGAGTGTGTGTGCATTTAAATTGTGTGTGAGTGTTGAGTGAATAGTTTCTCAGTCTAGTGTCTGACAGAAATGTGGTTTTGTGTTATTCAAGTTGTCACGATCTTGTAGAAGTCAACCACATTCCTAGCAAGAATTGTTGCCTTATAGTGTCCTAGGTGTATTGTCCTAAAAAGAGACCAGCCAAAGTTTTTTAGAGTCCATGATGCCTGTCGGTGAAGCCATGTCCTCCAAGGCGATGGGCACAAATGAGATGGGACATCAATCATGCAAAATAAATGACTGGTTGAGCTTGGTCATCGAGGATGAAGACTTTGAGTGGTGCCAAGTCAAGGGAAACTTCTGCACAACTGGCATTGATGTTTTGGTGACTATGATCCAGGTAAAGTCAAAGAGCAAGACCAAAAAAAGGGTAAAAAACATGGCAAAACTCAGTCACACAGAAACAACTGAAGTGGAAGTGCAGCCCATGCAAAAGGGAGAATAATGTTAGATCCTTTAGAAGAGGATTACTCTTTAGATCACATGTGTAGGAATTAAATTTAGGCACAAAAGATTCACCACGAGAGGTCAACATTAAGGCGCAAGTGCCAAGGATGCTCGAGGAATATTTTCCTCTTTTTAAAGAATTCAAAGGTGTCATTGCGTGGTCATACATGGATATGAAGGGAATTCCTATTCATCTAGGAGGACAACACTGTATATATCTGGAACCTAGTGCCAAACTTGTCTATCAAAGGCCGTACCGTTTGAATCCGAATTACTCATTGAAAGTCAATGCTGAGATTGAGAAGCTTTTGGAAGTTGGATTCATTTACCCCATAGAAAATAGTGAGTGGGTGTCATCGATTATCATTGTTCTCAAAAGAACGATGAGATCAGGGTACATGTGGATTATAGAAAACTTAATGCAACCACAAAAAAGGATCATTTTCCTTTGCCATGTATTGATACGGTTCTAGATAATGTTGCAGGCAAGGAACTGTATTCTTTTCTTGACGGATTCAGTGGCTATAACCAAGTTAGCATCCACTTGTTTTTATGGAAGTTTTCTTGGATGACTTTAGTATCGATAGTTGGGAAAAGAACCATTTGGAATACTTAAGGAAATGTCTGTTTCAATGTAGGAGGAGTAAAGCATGTCTCTGAATCCCAAGAAGTGCATCTTTGCTGTACCATATGGGTTGTTACTGGGATATGTAGTATCTAAGAAGGGTTTATTGACTGATGTGAGAAAGGCGAAAAAAATTCAGCAGTTGGAGCCACCAAAGACAGTTACTGAGTTGCAATCTTTTTTAGTTCATGTGTGTTTTTACCATCAATTTATTTGACTTTACGCTTACAAAGTTGCACCTATGACCAAATTGCTTAGGAAAGACGCTCAGTTCCAATGGACATACAAGTGTGAACAAGCCTTCAAGGAATTGAAGAAAGCACTCACAGAGGCTTCTATTTTGGTAATGCCTAACTAGGAGAAAGAATTTCATGTACATGTTGATGCTTCTTCCATTGCAGTAGGCGTGGTGTTGTGTCAACCAGATGAAAAGAGCTTTGATCATCCCATTTACTATGCTCGTAGGCAATTATCTACTGCTGAGAAGAAATATAACACCACGGAGTGTGAGGCTCATGGCATGATTTTTGCAGTACAGAAGTTTCGACACTATCTACTAGCAAAAAAATTTATTTTCTATGTCAATCATCAAGCTCTTAAGTATCTTATTGTCAAGCCTTGTTTGACTATCTAGGAGAATAACACGTTGCTGGTTACTTCTCTTGTAAGAATTTGACTTTCGAATTGTGCTTAAAGCAACAGTCGGCCAGCAGCAGTTGAGGCCCATGACTACATACATCCAGTCGGCCAGCAATGAGACACTCCACGACTGATGTCTGAGCAGTCGGCCAGCTGTTGGGTCCTCCAGCCGCCTTAGGGCTGCCTCCCAAGCCACAGAAAAATGAAAAAAATAAGGGAAAAAATACGGAGAGTGGGGAAAAATGATAAAACACCTCATAAGGGCGGGCACACCCACAACAAAGGCCCTGGTGTATAAATCTAGACAGGAGATGACTTCTAACACCCCCTCTCAGCTCCTCCTGGCTGTGAAACCAACAACAGGGAGCTGGGGTGCCGCCTGAGCAAATCCTGAGAGAGCAACTTCGTGTGAAGAGGTCCAACGTACTGTCCTCCGTCGAACAGAACTCTAGCAAGATGTCATCAGCAAATGATCTGTTCACGAACAAAGTGCCTCTGGATGACCATGGGTTTCTCCAGTGGAAGCCCAAACCTGCAATGCAACCTCTGCATCCTCACCACCTCACAAGTAGCATCACAAGCAGCCCTGTACTCTGCCTCTGTACACGACAAGGCAAAAGATGACTGCGTCTCACTACTCCATAAAACTGCTCCTGGGCCTGAAGTAGATCTCCTCATGTCCAGATCTCCTCCCCCAAACCGAGTCACTCCAACCGTGGAGTCGGACTCCATCCAACTATCCCCCTCCTGTGTACAAGTGTCCTTGATCCTTCGCATGCCGCAGAAACCACAGGAAACGCAATCCTGCCTCCCAAAGAGTCATCCGCAACCATGAGCTCAACTGCCTCATCAGGAAGCTCCCGTCCAATCTAGTGTCCATCAACCAAATCAATGAACCATACAGCTTCTGAGTCACATAGACATCACACTGCTCACAAGGATCAACACCTGTTACGGTGCACAAACAAGTCCTGGAAACCTGATGAAACCTGTCAACCACCCCCTCTGAATCCGGAACCACAAAGCCTGGAGAAATCACCTCCTTCTGCAAGACCTGCCACCTGCCTGGCTTTCCGAAAGGTCCCCGTGGAAAGAACATCCTCAACTACTGGAGGTTCTTTGTCCCGAATACTACGAGACATCAAAGCATAAGTGACCTGTTCATCTTCCTTTGTGACTGACGAGCACAAGAACTACCAACATCAGTACTGGAAAGTTTCTGCCAACTGCTGCCATCTAATGGCAAGCTATCCACCATCTGGTCTCGGAAAGCCCACACCTGCAGCATATCCACACTTAAGTGGCCATTACCAGACTGCCACTCATCACAAACTTGAGGACCTGGGAGAGAGAGTGCTGAAAGCCTGTAAACTCCATTCTCCACTCCGCCTTCCCAAACCACTTGGCCTGTTGCTTTGTCCCGGAGAGCAACAAAATGCTCATCAAACTCCACCCATACACCAGTCTTGCAAACCTGATGCACTGACAACAGATGAAAACCAAGTGCCGGAACATATAACACCTAGGAGGAATCCTTCCCCCCTCTGCCATCGGGAACTATCTCCATCCTGCCCTGTGAATTGGGATAGTGGATGTATCACCAGTAAGAATATGACCAGAAAGCCTGCAGAGATCCTGTAAACCGAAACGGGAAGGAGTCATGTGCCTGGAAGCACCACTATCGAGAATCCACTCCCGAGTATCTGTTGCGGAGAGTCCTAGAATCTCCTCCCTGCCTGAAGAAAATGAAACATCGGTGCCGGAGTCTTCATGATTGCTGCTGAGGAATCTTCATCTTTCTTGGTCTTCCGCTCGGGACACTGCCTCCAGTAGTGGCCTTTCTCGCCACAATCATTACAGGTCCTCTCTGCCTTTAGTTTCTCGCGGTCAATAAAACGAACTTCTTCTCAGAAGACTTCTCCGATGAAGCCTTCCCTTTGCCCGTGTTACGGCCTTTCGACCGTTGGCCAGTTAAGGCCTCCAAACCTCCACCCTGAGGAGGGTTCGTGAATCGTTCCTCCTGGTCCAAGACCATGGGCACAAGCTCCTCCCACGTGATGGTGCTGAGCCTGCCCCACTGGTAATCAATGACGAGTAAAATGCTAAGTATGAAGAGGGCAAGTGCGACAGCAATGTTATGGCCATGTCCTCAGATGATATCTCCTTCCTAGCCTGAAGAACTTCCTGCTGAAGAGCCTGTAGCTTATTAATATGCTCCCGCATCGTCGATGACTTTGCAGGGTTCATAACCCGCATGTGTACTTCCAAGGAAATCCTCTTCATGGGTGATACCCTGTTGTAAAGTGAGGCCAAATGCTGCCATATACCTCTGGCCAGCGTAAAATGCTTTACATGATTGATTACTTGTGGTGTGCAATTGAGAAAGATAAACAAACGGACCCTGGCATTGACACGATCCCACATGTGTGTCTAAGCCTCCCGGTCCTTTCGGGTCGACGGTAACTCCCCTTCCTCAACTTCCGACCGTGGAACCCCAACAATGACGAAATCAGTGAGGTCGTAGCACTCCAGAACAGATTCCATCATAACCTTCCATATGCCGTAGTTGCTCCCGTCCAACTGACGGTCCACCGGGAACGTGGGGAGTGTCGGGATCTACAGATGTCTCTCAGCCATCTCAAACAGATCTGCCATTGCGGGGATGTACTCTGAAAAGGGTGGGTGTGTGGAAACAAAGAAGAACTAAAACCTGCAAGTGGCTGTCCAGCAAATCAGCCTGCCTTCCTCTTGCTTCTCCTCTTCCCGAATAGTCCAAAACAGTCCACCAATCAGCCACAAAACAGTCCCCCTCTTGCTCACACAAATCCCAAGAACTATCTAGAGCCTAGGGCTCTGATACCATGTCAGAATACGCAACGGAGATGATGACCAGATATGGGAACACAAGAGCAAAAAACGCATGCAAAAAAATAGCACAAGAGAGAGAGAGAGATGTAGGCGTGTAACTCTGCTCTGATATACACAAGAAGATCCCGATATGATACACGAAGTGGTATGGGGCTGGGGGCCTATTTATATGCCCCCAGATGGGCAGTCGGCCTGCTGAAAAGGCCCTCCACGACTATAGCAATAGTCGGCCATAGCAGCACATGAGGCCCACGACTGCATACATCCAGTTGGCCAGCAGTGAGACACTCCACGATTGATGTCTGAGCAGTCGGCCAGCTACTACTGGGTCCTCCAGCCGCCTCAGGGCTGCCTCCCAAGCCACAGAAAAATGGAGAAAATAAGGAAAAAAATACGGAGAGTGGGGAAAAGTGATAAAACACCTCATAAGGGCGGGCACACCCACAACAAAGGCCCTGGTATATAAATCTAGATAGGAGATGACTTCTAACAGTTGTGCCCCCCTACGTGCCCCGTATTGAGGCCCAGGTATTCCCTTGACCTCCTGTTCGGTCTTGTCCTCTTCCGGAGTAGACCCCAGCCGGTTCACTCTCATGAGTGTGGTTCCTAGCAGCCAATTTCTCCTCCATATTTTCGCCTGTCCCATACCTTCCTTCGGCTTAAGTGTTACTTCCTCCATGATGAGAATGGGGAGGTCTCCATCCCAATCCCCATCTGGTTCAACATACCACCTTGCACCCTTCACATTGTCCTCTTCATGCGCTTTATAGACATGTTCATGCTTCTTTTCATTGGTTTTCCCCTCATCTTCCGTCTCCTTGTCGTTTTCATCGTTGTTTGGCCCCCGTGTGATGTTCTCATACTTGTCCATGAGTCCCTGCCATCTCTCTTCCAACGTATCGACTGTGAAGTTTCTTTCCAAATTTGCTACTGCCATGATGCATTTTCGGTCATGTGCTTCACTTAACCATAGGTTTTCATTCTCCCATGCTTGATGACATGAATGGTTTTGCTCCTCCAATTGTTTCCACTCTTGATCATCCTCCATGAATGCTTCCCATAAGTTATCCATCTGCACATGCAATTTCTCAAGTGCCTGTTTGGCCTCCTCCATGGCTTCTTGTAAAGTTTCCTCTTCATCCTACTATCTTCCTTGTCTCCTTCTTGGTGCATCATCCATTGGAAACCTCCTCCCAAAGCTGTATGCACGAACAAACTCTTCCATGCATCCTTCTCCATCCTCCATTCCTCTCTGGTGGTTGCATCCTCTTGTTTTCGGAGGTTTTGTATCTCATCTTTTCATGAGAGTCGTCTCCTGGCAGGTTATCATGTATCTCCTAGCTCGGGTTTCGAGTTCCTTTCCAGCCAAGATCTATTCTACACCCACGATCCGTCCATGAGAACTCCATTGTCTGGCCGTCCCCATTCTCCTTTATCTATGGGCGTTTGTTTTCTGCAGGGAAGTTCCCTCTGTGTCCCCAGGTTGTGCCCCCCTACGTGCCCCGTATTGAGGCCCAAGTATTCCCTTGACCTCTTTTTCGGTCTTGTCCTCTTCCGGAGTAGACCCCAACCGGTTCACTCTAATGAGTGTGGTTCCTAGAAGCCAATTTCTCCTCCATATTTTCTCCCGCATGCGGTTTCTCCTACACCACACTCCCCATCAAAACGATGAAGTCCTCTTGCTGGTTGCAACTCCTGTGCGAGTGGTCTTTTCCATCAGTGTTTGTCCCACATGTGGTTTATTCAGCATGCGGCTCCTTGTCTCCATGCCCTTCCTGTACCTGGCATTCAGGAGAGGTATCCAATAGGCTATCACCTGGGTCAACAGCTTTTGAATCACCATATCTAACATCAATAATAGAGAACATGTTGCTGGAAAAAGATGTGGGTAATCTTTTAGCCCTTCGCTCTCTTATGGTCAGCTGCTAATATGAGCCTTGGCCCGATTGAGCTCCTCTCCAACAATGTATTGAGCTCCTCTCTAACAATGTATTGAGCTCTTCTCTAACAATGTATCTCTAGTCTGACATATAGTTGTTTTAAATATATAGATACGATGAGTGACCACGGCCGTAAAGTGAAGTTGGCGATCATCAAGTCTTTGCTACGAGGCACTGGACTTTCTGGAGATACACTGTCAGAGGCCATGACAGATTATGTGGAGATGGATGATGCAGGTTTAGATGGCGCGATTGAGATTATTGGGAGATTCAGTATGCCCGTACGACCTAGAGAGGGTACATCCTCCCAGCAGCCACATGCAGGAGTGGAGACGTCTTGGCATGCACATACTATTGCGCATCGGTAAGCTTCTTGATTGATAAAATAGTAATGTCATCCATTTTTTACATATAGAATTCTTAATATATATATCCTTTTGATGTCTTTGTTTGCTTAGGACTCCTATCCCAGTTACATCACATCACGAGAGTCAGCGGCTTACTCTTGATGTACCTCCTAGTACTCAGGTGACACCTGATTCACAGGGTAGTGGCCATTCCTCCCGCAGGTATATCTTTTATGACGATTACGGATTAAATATCAAGTATTTTTTATGAACTCACATCTCAATATATCGTATGTTTGTATTGCGCGTAGGCATCAGTGTGGCAGAGTACCACACCACAAGTGCCCCCACCAGTGCCCCCACCAGTGCCGATACGCACGTGCACTGGGGCTTTGGGTGTCACATGTGACATCACACCTGACAGGGGTATCCTTCAGGTCGGAGCCGGCATTGCCTTCAGACGACGGATCTTTGCATGTCATATCTATAGCGAGTTCATATACCATGGCAGTAAGTATTATTTAACATAAAGAATATGAATTACAGTTTTTTATTTGAATTACTAACTGACTTTATTTTGCAATGCAGCGATCAACTCGAGGATGACAAGAAATATGTCATCAACACACTGGAGACGGAGTTTGGGGCAGGATGGAGTCGGAAGTGGTTGCTGAAACAATTGTGTAAACTCCTGAGTCATCGACGCGACAATGCACGGTAAGTAGAGAGAAAGAAATATGTCATCAACACACTGGAGACGGAGTTTGGGGCAGGATGGAGTCGGAAGTGGCGCTGAAACAATTGTGTAAACTCCTGAGTCATCGACGCGACAATGCACGGTAAGTAGAGAGAGAAATGAAACAAAATGAAATGCTATATTACGTCTTCAAAAGGCCAAAATGACCTATGAGACCAAAATACGTATCAACTCAAGCTAGCTTTCAAGCTTAAAGATCTGAACCATGAAGTTTCAAAGCACGTGATTTCAAAGTACCAATTTATGTACCACGTACCTGTACCATGTAACCATTTGCAAGTACGAGGTTTCAACATGATACCCAACTCAAGTACCAACAAGTACCAAGTACCAAGTCTAACACTAAAAATCTTTCTTTGTTCCCATGTTTATTGCTTAAGGTACCCCAAAGTTAGACCGACAAATTGATACCATATATCATGTATCAATTGTGAGTTCGAAGTTTCATTATGGAGCCTGATACTAAATCAAGTACCAAGCACCAAATCTAGTACCAAGTACCATGTACCAAGTATCAAGTACCATGTACCAATTACTATGGACCATGTACCAATTATCAAGTTCCATGTACCAATTACTATGGACCATGTACCAATTATCAAGTACCATGTACCAATTACTATGGACCATGTACAATTATCATGTACCATGTACCAGTTACTATGGACCATGTAGCAATTATCATGTACTATGGACCATGTACCAATTACCATGTACTATGGACCATGTACCAATTATCATGTACCAATTACTATGGACCATGTACCAATTATCATGTACCAAGTACCATGTACCAATTACCATGTACCAAGTACCATGTACCAAGTAGCTTGAAAATAGTTATTATTAAAAAAGTTTTTTAATTGCCGTTTTTTGTCCATCCCCGTTCCCGTTCGTCGGGATTGCTTACATACATACATACATACATACATACATGCATGCATGCATACATACATACATACATGCATGCATGCATGCATACAATGTGCATGCATACATACATGCATGTATATACATACATACATATGACATACATACTGTAAGGACCCTTTTTGATATAGACATGTATATACAAAATTTTGGCATAAAGACTTAATTTTTGGTTGTGTATATTTTGCCTCTTAGTAAAATAATATATTTTGAGTTAGTTACTAACATGTCTGGGGCGTAACAGTAGTACACCACCGTTTGAAGGAAAATATGATCCGGAATGCGGATCCGGAAGGAGCCGGAATATCTATATGAACCGGAATGCAGACCGGAATGGAGTTCCGGAAGGCAGAGAGACGGGAACAGAGGAGATCCGGAAGAGTGCGGGACGGGAACCTTCCGCATACAGTACGGAAGAATGCGGGACAAGAACCTTCCGCAAGCCGTACGAAAAACCAGTCAGATTCCGTACGGAATTAACAGAGTACGGGCTACCAGATGAGAGAAGATGCCGGATGAGATACATACATACATAATGTCTTACATACATACATATATGTATACATATACAATGCATGCATGCATGCATTATGTATGCATAACATATGTATGTACTACTATGTGTGTATGTACTATGTATGTACATACATTATGTATACATATACAATGCATGTATGCATGTATATATGTATGTACTACTATGTGTGTATGTACTATGTATGTACATGCACATTGTATATGTGTATGTATATGTATATTTATATGTATATGTATATGTATTATATAGATATATATATAATATGACATATGTACTACATATGATATACATCCGTGCATATATATATACATATATAATGCATGCATGCATGCATTATGTATGCAGAACATACGTATGTACTATTATATGTGTATGTACTATGTATGTACATGCACATTGTATATGTGTATGTATATGTATATGTATATGTATATGTATTATATATGTATATGTTTATGTACATGTATTATATAGATAAAGTAAAGCTTGAAAATAGTTGAAGTTAAATAAAGTTTTTTGAACTATCGATCTTTGTCCCATCCCCGGGATGGCCCTATCCCCTTCTCCGCTCCCGTTCGTCATCAGGAATGCTTATATACATACATACAATGTACATACATACATACATGTATGTTTATACATACACACATGCATGGATTCATACAATGTAGATACATATATACATGTGATATAGATACATACATACATAATGTCTTACATACATACATATATAATGCATGCATGCTTGCATTATGTATTAAACATATGTATGTACTACTATGTGTGTATGTACTATGTATGTGCATGCACATTGTATATGTGTATGTATATGTATATGTATATGTATTATAAAGATAAAGTAAGGCTTGAAAATAGTTAAAATTAGAAAAGTTTCAATTTCAAAAATTAACAATAAAAGAGAGCTAGATAGCGCTGTTTACCAGAATTCATGTTCGTTTATGCACCATGTCTGACCAATCTCCGCAAAAACAACGACAGCACGGAGTGCAATCACAATTACAAGATAGCAAGCGACAAAGAGAGCAACAGTAGGTAGATCATGAGAAAAATATAGACAACATTATGTTTAATATAAATGAATCAACCGGTATATAAATTGTATATTTGTCCGTTTTTTTTCGTTGCGCGTCATCGCTTAAGTGATGTAACCGTCGCTTAACGCTTAAGCGACGTTAAATAACTTATTAAAATTACGTCGCTTATGCGACGCATATGCATCGCTACAGGAGTCGCTATTGTCGTTGCTTAAGCGACGTACAACAGCGACGCCTATAGTGAGGGCTCGTAGCGTCGCTTAAGCGATGCTTTTGCGTCGCTACGAGCCCATGGACTAGTAGTGAATAGAGAATGCAATTACATTTTTAAAATGAAGTATGATTTTTTTTTACTTTTTGTAAGAGTGTAATGTCACATTCTATAATTGCCTTTGTAAAATTGCCTTTGCAAGGTATAATGAAGGGTGATCTGACATGGGTTTTACATACCTCACAAGCTGTATGCGGTGCTTTTGAAACCAAATGGATTCACTCCATCCATACCTAGGCCAAGTCTCAAGTTTCTGGGCTCTGTTTTAAAGCTGGGCCACTCATCTTCAATATGCTTCCAAGCAGGAGTGTCTGCGAGAATTCTCCACATGCCATCATCCGATCGATGTGAGGAATGCCATGACATGAGCTCTGCTATGGATTTGCACTTGAACATGTGTTTGATGCGAGGAATTATAGGAAAGTGTCGCAAGACTTTACGCAAGACTTTACGAGGTACATCAAAACTCTTCACATCTGTTCTATACCTTGCTTCACCACCACAAGTGGGACAATGTCGAGCCTCCTTATGCGTCCCATGAAAGAGAATGCAATCATTGACGCATGCATGTATGCGATCATAATCCAATCCTCCAAGAGATGTCACATAGTGCCTCGCTATGTCTCTTGAGGTGGGTAGTCTATTCCCCTTTGGAAGCATGTTTGATAATAGCCTGCATCCAATATCATCAATTAGCCCTAAACCCTAAACCACTAATTAAAATTTGCAAGTTAGAATGCTTACTTCAATAATGCGTCAAGACTTGCGTTGCTCCATCCATAAACTGTTTGTATATTGAGTAGTTCAAGTGAAGCACGTAAAATAGAGAATGTGCACCCTTCAAAAACCGATGTGTCGATGAAGCCTTGTAAAGATGCTCTTGTTCCATATCATCGTCGTCCATACCTTTGGGATCATCCCTAAAAAGCTACCGCACCATATCATCAAACACTTCCTCTTCCACAACTTTGTGGGGTGCAGGGCTATTGTCATCCCTTTCCCACTCATCTCTGACAAATTGACAATAGATCCCGAAGCTCCAGCATCATCTCGTCGATGCTTTGCGTGCTCTCACCACGTGTAGGGCACCATGTTAGGGTGTGATACTGCATCCTACTTCAATTAGAGTATATATATTACAACTCCATTAATTTGGACACCATGAGTCATTTGAATACTATCAATTTACATCTACTCACCTCTAAACCTGTTTGATTCCATTCTCCATACATGGAGATGTGATTCAAGGTAATTCGACGCGCTCGTACAATGCATCCTTGACATCGATTACACATACACTTGATCCTTTGTCCCAACCACACATCGCGATTATGATGACGCATTGTCTCATCCTCACTAGAACTACTTGAGGAGGTTGATGACATCCTATGTATAAAAGACCAAACACATAATCATAATCAGTTTTTAATTTATAAAAAGTTTCTATATCTTGTGTTGATCGCGTGTAATAGCGCGGCGTGTATAAACGTGGTTGTTTAATTATACATGCGAATATACACGCGCTTCTACACGCGACCACCTGTCTATACCTAAAATAACCCGCCGCCTTCTCCAAAAAACCATTTTCAAACTCATCTTTCCTCTCCTTCGTCTCGTCGCCAAATCTTCCCTCTTCCAACAGAGAACTGAAGCCAAGTGCAAGGAGCAGACATGGGTGCAAGGAGCAGACATGGGTGAAGAAAACCAGCCAAAAAGAAGACTCACTTTTCCAGAGGTGAGTCAGTTTGTCCTTTGTCCTATCTCTTTCCTTCCATTTGTTTATGCGATTGTCTCTTTTCCTTATGCAATTGTCTCCGTCCTTCTCTGGTCGGCCTGCTTCAGTACTTTTGTGAACGATAGTGACAGTCTGGGCTTTCTTTATAAGAAAGATTTATCGGTAGTCGGTCGTTTTCAAAAAATTTTTTTGCGCAGGCCGTGTGTACGAGCGCGTGTATGTCTGCGTGTACCCTGTTTGCACAGATTGTTCACGTGCAGATACACGCATTTTTGGACGGGTTTTTACACGCGACTGTGTTTGTCCTTAAAGTTCACCCATGCTTGCGTGTCTTGCTTGTCGATCCAGCTCAAGAGAAAGATGATCCCATCTGCATATGGCTTGCCTTCACAAAATCATATGTGCTAGCTTGCATGTTGTCATCATGGGGAATCATCAAGCATGTATAGGAACAACCTTGATCAAGATGCTGCATAAAGTTTGTGCTTTCAATCTTCATCTTTGTGCTTTGATACATAGAGTGATTCCCTTCATGGCGACTGTGCTTTGATACATAGAGTGTTTCCTTTCATGGATCCTTCATGTATATACTTTTATTTTTGCAGATTCTTCATGGATCCAGGTTCTTCATCCGATCCATTTGTGTACGGCACTTGGATGATGGAGATGCTAAATCATTTTGGGCGCCATCCTGGTCCAGTTGAGCTTACAAAGTACATGTATGCCCATCCCCCTCCTATATTGCCTGGTATCTATACCCCGCTCCCGAGTATCCATGTCACTCCACTACCATCTATGCCTGCGAGTCCGGCGAGACGGCATGCAGCTTCTCCTCTTCCACGCCCACCGAGGAGACATACCCCATCCCAGACACACTCATGCACACCCTCCCAGGCACCGTCATGTCAGGGCTCACAGCCACCATCACGTGCTCCCTCACAGCCACAGTCACGTAGACAATCCCCCAGTCATGACTCCACCCGCAGTACAGAGGAGAGCAAGCGTCGCAGTAGGAAGAGTGGGAGTGGAGGATGCGGCGGGTGCTTTGGTGGGGGAGGTAGTAGGGCATGCGGTGAGAGAGGAGATAGAGGGAGACGAGTTAGAGGAGACAATGAGGATGAGGAGGAGGTGAGAGAGGTGGAGGGAGTGATCTACTATGATGTGACGGATAGGGGCGGGGTAGTGATGGATGCGAGGGGGAAAGAGGTAATGGAGTACATGCGTGGGGTAGTTTCAAACTTGTACAGAAATTATTTTATTAAATTTAAAGATCAAAATAGCCGATTAGTTGGGAAGGTGATAAATGCTGTACATAGTCGGTACCCCAATCCCCCACATGCGACATTCTCGGATGTATGGGGAAGGACGCGAATAAGGGAGATCTTAAGCAATAAAAGATCTCACCTTAAGAAACTCGCATACGATGATGGGCTAAATGTAGCTGCGGGTGGCTATCCTGCCGAGAAACTTGTCCCACTGCGCACAAACGCGAGTGGAAGGAGGCAAAGAAACGAGCAGAGGGTGGCGTGAAGAGTAGGCAGCATGTGGAGGCACGACGGATCCAGATGGAGACCATTGGATCTTCGCATTTCGGATCTGGCGGCGTCGAGTCATGGAAGGCAGAGTTTGTAAGTATCTTGCCACTTTATTTGATTGTTTACTTAATTCATTGATTCTATGATTGTTTTAATCTTACAAATTGTGTTGATTATAATACAACGACGGGTTATGGGGAGGAAGCCCACATCCCACGATACTGGGTATGCTCGCCGGCATAGCAGACGTGACACATGGGCCCTCTTCAGAGCCGAGGGTTGTATTACGGACGCGCAGTTTGAGATGGCCATGAGACCATACGGTCGACAGGTACTTGAAAACTCTAAACGAATGATTTTGGTTTATTGAATTACATATATATATACTTATATACGATATATTACTTGAACAGGCACAAGATGCTGATGCTCCTACCACTGATGATCCACCTGCCCGCCACTGCTCCTGCTGGACGTGAGCACTACTCATCGGACATGTATACCGATGTGAGCTCATCTGATCATGGAGGGAGTAGCGGGTCATCATCTTGGTCTGAGTGGTACTCAGACTTATAGTATCACATTCCATATTGAGGATGTGGTTGTGTATATATGTTTATAATTGAAGCCATGGGCTACTTCGACATATGGACTCCCTTGTATATATGTGTACACATAAAATTTTGATAGTGAATCGTGACTTGATAGTATTGTATTCATGTCTGTCTTGAATCGTGTATTGACAATGTATGCATTCATGTCGTTCTTGAATCGTGTAATGACAATGCACTAAATCTTCCTCGTGGATGGTGCAATGCACCCAAAAAAAATCCAGAGAGTGCTATTGGGTGCTAGAATGCTGGAATAGCATTCAAGTACCAAATAGCACTCTCTGGATTTTTTTTTGCTCTCTGTTCGCGTGTATAGACGCGTCAACTCTGTAAAAGTCGCGTGTATATACGTGGATACTCTGTGAAATGCGCGTGTATAAGCGCAGCTAAACTGACAAAATGCGTGTATAAGCCCACGTATGAGCGCGTTTGACTGCGTCTATACACGCGCTTTTACACGCATGTCTCTGGCCGTGATGATACACGCGCTGATACATGGGCCCGCTACTTTATTTCCACAAGTCATTTTCCGCGGCTAGGAGCACGGGTATGAGCCCGATCCCTTGTAGTGCGTTTAATACAAAACCAAAAGAAATCATACTTAGAATAAAATTATTTATATAATAAACTTACATTCTCTATAGGCTGATCATTTTTTATCGCATCAATGTAAGGAGTGCTAGCTTGAAACTCAAAGTTTGTCTTTAAAGTTTACATTAGCAACAAAATCTTTCAAACAAGGCATTCAAAACATGTAACATTACATAAGTTACTATGAATGATTCAAAGAAATAATCATTATACATTCTCCTTATGATACATCATTCTAGCTCTTACCTCTTCATAAGAATGATTATATATGCTTGAAGATTGAGTGTTGTCTTTAAGACAATGACATGTAAAATAACATAAAGTTAAAACTAGAACCACATAAATATATAATACAAACACACCCATGTAAAAAAGAGTCTTACGGAGGAAAAGAAAATATCAAGTTTAGTTCTTTTACCTCTTCATTAGAATTAATATTTCCTTAAGGAGTCAATACAAGCTCCAAGACCTATGAATACATAACAATTAAAAAAAGTCAGAAACTATGTATTAAGCTTCTTAAATCATGATGCATAATATATATATATATATATATATACATAGAGTTGAAGCATACAATTAATGGTTTAAAAAACTATCAAATATACTTACATGAAGTGATGAGCTAGCATGCATGTATAATTTGATCTTTTCTTGTGCCTCTTTGTTATGGCGAAGAGCTTTAGGAGTCTCAACTCCATTAAACCACCTTCCCACAAAGCGGTAGTTGCCAAGCAAAATGGCATGCTGGTCCTTGATGCATTTCTCTAATAATTCTTTCCCATAAAGCTTGTTTTGGTCTCTACTCACCAATCTAGGTGTTCGAAACACCTCATCAAGAATATGTGAGAAATATATAATAATTATATTTATACATGTGTGTATAATATAGATGTATATAAATATATATCTATAATGCTCATATATTTATTATATATGTGTAAAACCAGAAACCCTAACAAAAATTAATTAGATTTTAAGAAAAAATTGTAGCTTACGTGCGGCGCTGGCCAGTTTACGGGCAAGTTTGGCAATGACGACGCTCGTTTGACGGCCCGATCGATGGCTGGTACGACTGGTGGCGGGCCGAGAGTCTAGCAAACGTACGTCCACTCAGTTGTTGTATGCGGGCCACGGACTTTGAAGATAGTGCTGAGGGGTGGAGTCGGCGTAGTTATTACAGAGTACAGAGGCAGCTAGGGATCAGCCATGCGCCTCTTGCAGAAATCAGCCAGTTAAGAAAAAATTGTAGCTTACGTGCGGCGCTGGCCAGTTTACGGGCAAGTTTGGCGATGACGACGCTCGTTTGATGGCCCGATCAATGGCTGGTACGACTGGCGGGCCGAGAGTCTAGCAAACGTACGTCCACTCAGCTATTGTAGGCGGGCCATAGACTTTGAAGATAGTGCTGAGGGGGGCGGAGTCAGCAGTTATTATAGAGTACAAAGGCAGCTAGGGATCAACCATGCGCCTCTTGCAGAAATCAGCCATGCTTTGACGGACTCACTTCACGGCCTTTAATCATGTAGGCTAGGCGGACCTTTGCGCCAGGGTGCCGGTACGATTGCCGTGGCGCTGACTGTTGCAGGCACAATGTCATCTTAGCAAGCAAGGCCGGGCTAGCAGGCACAATGTCGTCTTAGCAAGCAAGGGCGGGCTAGCTGCAGCACGTCGTCTGAAAAAGAAAGTAAACTACAGCGCACGTCGCAGAGGACTCCTCCATGAGCACACGGTGTAGACACTGCAGAGCTTTAACCGAGAGCTTCACAAGAAAGTAAACTACAGCGCATGCCGCAGAGGACTCCATGAGTGCACGGTGTAGACACTGCAAAGCTTAACCGAGAGCTTCACAAGAAGAATCTCCAAGATGGGCAAGATGCAATAAAGTTTGCTCCAACAGGTTGGAAGAGTAGGACCAACTCACTCCTCCCCACCAACTCCACAATTAGGGGTACAACCAAATAAAAAATCAAGAAATACATCACAGAATTTTATTCAAAATTTATATACCTTTAAAAAGTAGACCCTTATATCCATATTCACCACTCTCAACCCTTTAGAGCATACCTTCCTCTTCTCTTTCTTACCAATAGCTTAAGTTCTTATATTCTAGTTCTCGTTTTTCCAAAAGGGGTGAAGCATCTTTATCGTGAAAACTAAGGATGGAAAAGATGCAAAGGCACTGATTGCTATCTATAAGAGAGCTTGCCACTTACTTAGAAGCTTACAATCTAGAAGAGAGATTGGATAAGGGAAGAAAGTGAAGGAGAGCAAGAATAAAGAAAGACTAAAGTAACAATCATCAAGAAGTGAGTGATACACACTCCACATTTGTGATTTAAGCCATTTATCTAACATTAGGGCTTATTAAAATAAAACCCTAATTAGGGTTGGTAAAACACCCTTTTTCTACTAGGGTTTATTAAATATGCAATAAGATCTATGTAATAAACCATAACAAGAAAGAGGGTTTGGTATTAGAGCTTACTATAAACCTTATTAGCAATAGGATCTACAATAAACCCTAATGGAAAAAAAGTTTAAATTTGCATGGAAGTTATTAAGCAAGTTGCAGGATCTCTCACTCTCCCCTTTGTATGTGTGTATGATATCACGACATCCACGTTGGCCTCCACATACTCTCAACCTTCTTCCACATAACACTCTCAACCCTTTGAAGAAAATGTTCATCGTGTCTTTCTTACGAAATAGCTTGTATGAGCCAAATATCAAAGCTTCTCCTTACTTTCTCACTATCCAAAATGACCCTTCTCCTTATCGTTCATCTTTTAACATTCCATCATCATTGTTGCGAGATTAGTGTGGGGGCCCTTGCTCCCTACTAAAAGTTTTGAAACATCGTGATCTCATCTTTCATTTGAGAGTTATTCCCAACCTTAGTTTGTTGAATCATAATAATCACCTAAGTTATTTTCATCCTAACATTGAGCCCAAATTTTTCATAGAATCCTAATTGAAATTTCAATTTGTCCAAAATTGGACATTAGTACCCAAGCTACACGCAAAAAATTGAAACTCTTCCTAAGGAAGGATTAGAAGGAATAAACATAGAGTGAATCAAACCCTTAGCTAGATCACTAATAAAGGGCCAAAGTCCTAGAGAAATATTCACAAATTCCATCCACATTTGGAAACCATGCCCTAAGTCTTTTTTATATCAAATAAGTGAAATCTCAAGGATTCATAAGAACAAAGTTTTTAGGAAAAACAATGAAGCTTTGCCAATAGATTAGAAACCATCAAAGTCTATGATAGCAAGATGTTAAAGAAGAAACCTAGTCATTTCTAGTGACCTTGGCTTTTATTATCTCAATATTTTATAAGCACTAGAACCAAGATAAGTTCTATGAGCTCTTCTCAACCCTTATGTGATCCTTTGTGCTCGTAGAAAGTCTTATGGGTCTTATGATCTCATTTAATCTCGAACAAGATTTTTTAAAATTATATGAACTCTTACATGAACTATATGAGCTCTTATATAAATTATAAAATCTTACATCAATTATAAGATCTTAAGAAAGACCATGAGCTTATATATAGTCTTAAGATCTTATATATAGTCTTATGAGATCTTAAGAAAGACCATGAGCTTATATATAGTCTTATGAGATCTTAAGATCTTCTACCATCATACACTATGTGGTCATAAAATCTAATCTTAGACATTATAAGATGATCACATTAATTTAAGTTGTATACATGCAAAAAAAATCACGATTCCTAGTGTAAGTGATTCCTAGTCACATACACTTTCACATAAGAAACTATCTCAAAAATAAACACACTAGTACCCATTTATTACCTCAAAAAATAAATACACTACCCATTTATTATCTTTTAAAAAAACATTGTCCATTTATTATCTCATGAAAAAAGGACTTTCATTTGATCCTATAAGCTTATAAGAGACTCCAAGATCACATTCACATATGTTAGAGCACGACGAAGGCACACACATTGTCAAAATATTATTTCCATCATCTCATGCATGTGAGATTACCTTGACATGGTGCTATTACTAGAGCCAAGAATTCCATGTATTCCAGTAAGTTGATTACAGAAAGAGTGATGTAGAAACATCAAGTCACACGACACACATACCGTATGAAGATACCATTTATAGTCAAAGACACTCCATTCGATCACTTTACCAAAGAGATTTATGATGTCTATATTGATAATTGCAAACTCATGGTAATTTTTTGCTTACAGATTGAAGGCCTAACCTCACTAAAACTAATACTCAAATAATCAAAATGAAGACAATGCTCATAATAAACCAAAAAATTAATAAGAGCATGTCATGGATTTCAATAGAGAATGCAATTACATTTTTGAAATGAAGTATGATTTTTTTTACTTTTTGTAAGAGTGCAATGTCACATTCTGTAATTGCCTTTGCAAAATTCCCCTTCTTAATCATAAATATGCACATATTTTGGAGAATTTGATTGAGCTTGTTAAAAAAATAAACACTATGCAATGAAGTGGCTTATGTGTACACATAAAATAGCCATAATCATGACCATACATATTGGGAATCTTCCATTTATAATTTCTTCTCTTTAAAACAACCATCCTAGTGGAAATCCTCTATCTTTCTCTTGTTCTCTTCAAGCACCATTTACGGGTTGTACCGTGCGTTATTAGAAAAGGATATGTGATTAAGTGGTAATAACTTATCATAATCTTTTACTTTCTAATCGCAAAGTAAAGATAGTTTTCTACATACCTTGTTTCCTCACTTAATCTACATGTCTACTCCTTTCTTTATATTATAATATATGTTGTAATGAATTACTCATTGAAAATATAGTTGAAAGTCATGGTCTTTTATATGAATGACTCTTTGAAAATATAGTTGGAACTTCCTTTAAACAGTCACAACAACACAAAGCAACTATAGACGTGCTTGATAGACGTGCAAAATAGCGGGCGCGTCTATAGGCGTTGCTTGAATAGAGAAATTACGGGCGCATCTAACAGCGCGTCTAATAGCGCATGTATTTGCACGTGTATTGACGTGTCTATTCGCGCGTCTACACTGAGAATCTAACACTGCGTCTAACAGCGCGTCTATTTACACGTGTATTAGCGCGTCTAATAGTGCGTCTACACTAAGAATTAGACGCGTATTTAGACGCAAAACAGAGAATACAAAAAGTGAGATTTTGGTGTAGGCTGGTAAATGTACATCACTGCTTTCCAAAATTTGCCCATGATTACCAAAGCACATAATTTTAACAAAAACATCAATGCTTTTTTGCAAACCCACATATACAAAAATTAAGTGAGGTGAGGAGAATGAGACAATATGTAAAATAGTTTAGCCAATATCAACGATGGGCTACGGTTCAATCTCAACCCTTGCCAACCCTTGCCAAACTATCTACTTCAAAATCCAAACAAGTGTTTAGATCTACAAATACATTCAACCCACTACTACTTGTCCTACTCATGTGCTCATCGAAATCAGCATCACCAATGGTAGGCTCGTCCTCACGGGTAATGGCCTCAATATCTATATCTCCTATCTCATGATCATCCTCCTCTCTCGTATCACGGTCATCATCACCTCCATGGCCATGATCATCCTCCATATGCTCCATATTCGTAAATGTACTATACATCACTTTGGAACGTGGCATAATAGGTATAACATGCCACTATCTGTTATTATCCACCATTGGTTGATAGACAACCTAATTCAAACACAAATACAATCATGTTATTTTCCTTGCATCGAAGGTATCAAATATTTAAAAGTGAGTATTTTTATATGTGTGTACAGTACCTGTTCACATTGTTGCGGTAGTACTAGTGTGTCCTTCTTACTTTGCCAAAACTTTGTGGAGTTACAAAGCCACTTGTATGGCGTTTGATTGTTGCATTAGGGCCTCTTTCCACCACGTCCTTAAACCACTTTACATCCAAAACATACACAAAGAAGCGTCGAAAGTCAAGCTTAATAATATCTTGGATTATGCCACAATAATCATCCATGGCTCCTTTGGCTCCCTCAAAGCTAGCAATGACACCGCAATCTTGTGTGTTTCTCTTATCATCAATCCGTTGTGTTCGAAAATGCTTGCCCTGACACCATATAGCATTGAACATAGTGCACTACACCAAGACAAAATCAATTAAATAAGTAATCTAAATTATTAAAAGCTCCTAACTTATGCATAACATTCTATATACCGACCTTGCTCATACATCCCCTAGCATACTCCCATTCTTCCATTGTGATATGCATCCCCTCGTCTTTCTCTGCTTTCTCCATTTTGTCACGTAGCCAATCCACATGAATATCCTTTGGAAGTGCTCTTAGATACTGAGGGTATGGCACACGAGATCCGTGGTGTGTACGAAAGAGGGCCCTTTCTTCTTGTCTTCTTGCCTTTGCATCCTCGTATCTTGTCACCCATCTTTTCATCACATCACTATTAAGCACGCAATAGAGGTTGATATTATTAAGCAACTCCGTGTCTATTACTTTAATGCGTCCTTTCCCTTGAGGCACACTTGAGGCACAATAGAGGTCATCCTTAGGTCTTCATCATCTCTCCATAGTCGTGGGAGAGACCTATCCACATCAACAAGAAACTCGAAAATATATACAAGTGACTCTTGTACCAACCAACCCTCGGCCATGCTACCTTCGGGTCTTGCATTTTGTCTCACGAAACCCTTCAAGGTCTTCATGAAGCGCTCGAGGAAGAACAACCATCGTGCATGTATAGTACGGCATATAGCAATCTCATCCACCAAATGCACTATGAGATGTAGTTGGCTTGTGAGAATAGAACGTGGAAATGTCTCCTCCACTAAACAAACCACCTCCACTCACATAACTCGAGCACTCAAGCGTGGTGGGATCTATTTCCTTTGAGCTCACATACCTAGAAATAAAAAAGTACACCATATTAGCAATATGAACACCTTGCATGGAGCATTGATATGCATCACATTTTGTATCATGTAAAGTACCTCACAAGCTTTCCCATCTTGTAAATACAATCTTTCATGTCCTTTGATGCACTACGAGAAATTCTAGTAGGTAATATTAACTAAACACACGAGAAATGGTTGATTAGTTGCTTCTAATTCACTCACAAATTTGAAAGGAAAAAGATATTATGCACATAAAATACTTACTTGGAGCATCTTGTGTCAATCATGAGATTTGAAGCCATATAATTGCTCTACACCTCTTTTCTTGCTCTTTGTAAAGGCCCCCTTCAAACACCTCATGCATCCAGTGGGAGTACGAATTGTAGTAATAGCACGCTTCACCGCCACCATCTCTAGCTTTGATAACCTCCACGGTGCACGAGGTCAAAGAACACACCCATTTGGTCTCTCTTGTGGCCAAGCTTCACGCATCCTCCTTGTGGTACGTAGATCCTTCCTTATGCCTACGGAATCTCGTGTCCCATTCAAATGTTCCCAAATGGTAGATGCCACATTCTTGAAGATATGCATGGGATCAAGCAGGTGATTGATCTTGAGGTGGGACCAATATGGTAAATGATAAAAGATGGAGTATCTAAACAAAAGCTGGTGTTAGCGGGTAATCTTTATTTCCAGCCAATATAGCACACAATAGTTACAAACCCTTACCGGCTCATGCCAAGTGGTGGAGGAGTCGTGGAACCGTCCCAAATTCTCATCCAATCTCCCGCTATGAGTGATTGTGGGAGGACTTCATTCCAAGGGGTAACATATCTAGGATGATCAGGTGGGAGAAATCGATGGTGATTCTCATAGATGACCTTATTCAATGTGTCTGCCCATGAGGCAACAACCGAAGGACCACAAACAGGACATGCATGGTAACCCGACGTAGTGAGACCTGAACAATAGACGCAATTAAGAGTTTAAGGTGGGTTTAGGGTGCCACATCCTTTGCCTACTCATAATTAGAAGTGCAATGCTTACCTGAACACTCGCCATAGCCTAGGAAGTCATGCATCGTCCACATCAAGATTGCTTTGCAGTTGAAGTCTCGTGAGTGACGAGGGAGGCCTGCTCACATTATGCACCTCGATACCTCTCCAAAGTATCTCTAGCTCGTCAATCAAAGGGTCCAAATAAACATCAGGATTTTTGACTTTATGTTTCCCTGGAATTAGAAGGGATAACATAACATGTCCTTTCTTAATCGCCATAGAGGGTGGAAGATTATAATTCACCAATATCACTGGCCATACACTGTAAGAGGTGCTTTTGAGACCAAATGGGTTCACACCGTCCATAGCCAATCCAAGTCTCAAGCTCCTAGGTTCTTCCTTGAAGCTTGGCCATGTGTCTTCAATATGTGTTACATTCCCGTAACGCCGCTACGGGCATTACCACAAGAGGGGACGGCCTCTGGCTCACCACCCAGCCATAGAGGAAGAATGAGGATTGCCCCTCATCCCCCAAGCTATATAGTGTGTGGCCTGCCGTCCACACTAGCCTGGCCGCCCATGACTCCGCATGGGCGTCCTCTCCCACTGAACCCCGGATATGGCCATCCGGTCTGCCGTCGGTCAAGGCATTACAGCCTACGTGACATTACCCCCCCCTTAAGAAGAGTTTTCGTCCTCGAAAACAAACTGGGGAAACCTTTTGGAAATTGCACTACGGCGTTCCCAGGTAGCTACCTCCTCATCCCTATCTGTCCATTTAACAAGTACCTCCTGGTACACTTTATGTCGGGTCTGTCTATCACGATACTGTAGAATCTTTTCAGGTTCATGTGGTATCTTTGGTGGTTCTATCAAGTCCACCAAAATCTCTGGAGAAACTGCGTTCTCTAACCCGTGAACTGATTTCTTCAGTTTACTGACATGGAAGACAGGATGGACTTGAGAACTCTCCGGTAACTCAAGTTTATATGCTACGTCCCCAATCTTCTTAAGGATTTTAAAAGGACCACAATATCTCGGAGAAAGTTTATCACACTTTCCCGTTTTCCTAGTTTCTGACTGCGCAGGAACCTTGAGGAATACAAAGTCACCTTCTGCAAAGGTCACCTTTCTTCGTCCTTTATCCGCATAAGTTTTAGCGCGATCCTGAGCGCTACGAATGCTCTCTCGTGCGGCTCTGAGCATATCATTCATATCTTCAAGGAAATCCTTGACAGATTGAATCTTCTCCTTTTCTAGGCCTACAGCCATTGGAGATCTCGGCTGGAATCCATACATTAACATGAATGGTGTAAATCCAGTCGCTGAGTGTTTGGAGTTGTTATAGGCAAACTCCAGTAAGGGTAAGTACTCTTCCCAATTAGATTGCTTCTTACTAACATAAGAACGCAACATATCCTCTAGAATTTGGTTAACTCTTTCAGTTTGACCATCAGACTCCGGATGATCTGCCGTACTCATACTCAGAGTAGTATCCAGCTTTTTGAAGACTTCCCTCCAAAAATGACTGTTGAACTTTCTATCTCTATCCGACACTATATCTGCGGGCAGGCCATATAGCTTGTAGAGATGTTCAATAAAGAGTTTTGCCAACTCTGGCGTTTTTATAGTTTTTCTTCGTGGTAATAAACTTTGCCAGTTTAGTTAATTTATCCACTACCACCCACACCGAGTCATTCCCTCGACTCGTCTTGGGTAAACCGGTAATGAAATCCATGGAAATGATTTCCCATTTCCCTTGAGGAATCTCCAGCGGATGGAGTAATCCTTCCACCTTAAGACGTTCATGTTTATTGACCTGGCACTTACTGCATTTCAGCACATAAGTTTGGACGTTCTTAAACAAAGTAGGCCAATAAAAGTGTCTTTTTACTAGTGCATAGGTCTTCTGAATCCCAGGATGACCCGCACTTGGACTATCAAAACTATACCCCGAAGACTCGGCTAGCCTCTTCGGACTAACTCTCGCTTCGCTACCCGCCGCACCTACGGCCAGTCTCTCCGGACTAGCATTACGTGCCGGCGAGGAAGGTGGGCGAGGCTGTGATAAAGTGCGTACGCGTACAGCGCGCCAGACCTCTGTAAAGACAGGATCATACTCACACAAGCCATGATTTGGTATTTCAACCAAAACCTTAAGGCAAATTTCATGCCTTGATTTTGCATCATGTCATTAGCACAGAAGCTAATGTACTAGAGAGCACTTCTAGTAGCGCAAGTTTTTAGACCATGCTACTAGATATTTGTAGACTACGCTACCATGTTGCATCACCAACTTGTTAAAACTTCTCCTTGGAAAGCTCTACGGCCAATCTAATCATGCATCACAAGGATTAGTTCCAAAGCTGAGAGATACTTTCTCTCTTAGAGTAACATCTTTGCATAAGCATATGCTCTAGAATCTTGTTGAGTTTCTAACTACCATCAATCTACGGATGGTTAAACTCCACTCTAACTCAGAGTAAATGTAACTTTTGAAAATTTCCTTTCAAATATAACAATCAAACTTCCTATCTCTTATGCCATACTATATCTGCGGAGGCAGATCATATAGTATGTGGAGATGTTTGATAAAGATTCTTGCACCACTACGGGTGTCTGGAGTTACATCCAATCACTTACAATTCTTTGTTGCTATTACCAGACACAACCCTTCAAGTATTGTCTGGACTCACACAACTATTCGAGTTTATGTGATATTTGAGGATATCCCTCCTTTCCTTCAAGAAAGGATGTCTCATTACATCATACATTCAATATAAATGCAAACATCACAGTACTTCGTGATGATGAACTTAGGAATTTCATCCTATCCCTGTTTGGTGTTGGTATGAAGTATAACTATAAGAACATTATTTGCTGCCTCCTCATTATAGCGGCAAAGCTACCTACCCATCACAGGTGGCAATCTCTACCAAGCTATAACCAATGACAAGCAAATAAACGAGTACTCTTGTAAGAACTTCATAACCATATCTCACACCCAACTCATAATCACTACGGATTAAATGCCAGGGCTTGCAAAATTGAATGTTATCTGATAGGGGTAGAGGGGATCATCAAACTACGGATGACCTCGACAACTCACTAGGACTAGTGATGTGTAACTTTTAAGTTACTCCACTCTCTTGCTTATTCCATACCATCGAACAAATCGGTCCCTCGATTTGAGCAACGTCAACATATTTATGAGTACCTCGATACTCATGGATTGTGGTTCGGTAATTTAAAATGTTGATCTAGAGTATCTTTCACTCGAGGATCTTAATTTTATTAGCAGTTATGTATTAGTAGTGAGTAACTACGTACCCACTATCATCACACTAGTAGCTCCATACTAGTCTGTGAGTAACTCCGTACCCAATGGCGTACCTCCCCCGAGTGGGAGTACCATATACAACCATCTATAACAAGATGCTGAAGTCACTTGCTGCTAAGAAGTGACTACACAAATTGACCCCTCCATTGCACATTGCAGTACAATTTCTGGTATTACAACACGAATTTTTGGATGTCCTTATCATAGAGGTCAACTCAAAAACTAGTGCATAGGTCTTGTGGAGTCTCGGCTGACCTAACCACACCACTGGTGACTTTCTACAAAAAATGTGGCGCCGAAGTCACCACCTATGTACTTTAACTCCGTAAAGTACATGGTCTCATCTATCATCTATGGAAAGTTGTAAAACATTCCTGCGAGATGGATTTTTATCACCCTAAAATTATTGTGCACTATTTTAGTGTGAAGAGATTTTTTCCTGGGTACCATGGTTCACCCCAAGCTCATCTTTTGCTAAATTCTCCGATTTAACAAAAGATATGTTTGCCTCCGAACACTCCGGTTCAGCCCCAGACTTTGAGTTTACTTCTTAACATTCCGGTTAAGTCAAAACTCACCAGATACAGTAGGATTTACCACTAAGCTCTCCGGCTTAGCCTTCTATCCTAACTCAGCCCGAGTTTATGTACACTTCATATGTCGGATCCGATACTAACAATAACCAGGCTCATCTGGAGTGAGATACTACTCACTATTGCCATGTAAAACCTTATTAAATCCTAGAAATGCTCCACTCATTCCTAAGGGGTCATACGACTTATAGGGTTTACACGCACATGAACTTGTAAGCAAAATAGCCGGTCATGCAATATTACAATTGCTTATGTAGGAAAGTAATATATTTTCCAAATTCATATGGTAGCAACTAAAATGTGCTCACAATCGCACACTTATGTTGAACATAGGCAAGACTACGCTTGCAAAATGCTATAGGGCGTCCCCCATGCATGAAATTGTCCAACCAACTAGTCTTACTGCTAACCTCTAGATTTAGATCACTCCGAAACTAAATCACTCTGTTAGCACTAGCACACTACATGGTCTTGCTACCTAGAGCTTCTCCGAACTCTATAACTGGGTTTTATCCCAACTCATGGCTATATTTGTAATTGTCAAAGTTCAAATTTTATCTTGCACACTTTATCACTACAGACAAGTGTACATACAACCTGCCAAAGAGTCAAGTTACATGCACAAGCCTTGGCGTCCCATTCCACCAAGACTACAATCAATTCCGTGAGAATTTGATGTCCCATACCATCAAATTACCACCCAACCAACTGATGTGACATATAAAAAGGCTCTTTCCCCCCTCGAAAGATCACCACAAACTCTCGAGCAGTGGGATGTCGACGCATGGCAATAAAAAGAAGAGAAAACCATGCTTAGTAAGTTTAAGAACAGTTCTCTTCGATCAACTTCTATAAGGGCATTGAGCATTACATCTCAAGATTATACCCCTTCAGATTTGTTTGTCACTACAAAACAAACACAAATTTATCCGAACAAAACTTTAACTCTAGCAAGACGACGCTCGCAAAAGTGAAAATTGAAATCTGGCGAGGCTACGCTCCCAGAGTCTAACAATAGTCATGTCTAGAGAGTACGTTGCTAATGGTGTCATGTGATCAAGGCTACTAGCAGGTAATCGACAAACGCGACCTCAATCCCAGCTATCTTTAATGCCATTGACCAATTTTAGAAGTCATGACCATGGCAAGACTGCGCTTGCAAAAGTGTTTCTACGGACTACACTTGTTCGTCACAATGGACCACATCCAAGTAGACATTTTCCATTGGGTCTAAGCACATTGGAGTCACGAACTTCTTCTTGTGGACTTTCAACAAGAACAATGTGTCTGATCTGCTCTCATATTACTTTGTGGTAAACCACATGGTTAAACCACTAACAGAGAGAATTTATATCATGTATTTATGTATTATCAACGAATACTTCTCGAACTACACGAGAACATTACCATCGATTTTCCTCTTGCCACCTTAAAAAAAATTCTAGTGCACTACGGCACAATGTGGGTATGAGTGCACTTACGACGTGACACCAACATGTGCACGCCATGACATGACGTGTGTGCAAGACTGTCAATGGTTCAGCAGACATGGGCACGCTACGGCACCCTTAGACGTACGTGCACCGCACGAGCAAGTGCGTTATGCCACAAATGGCCAGGGTGCACTACGGCACGACTGGGTTGGACTCTACCAATGCGTCCACAACTGGTACCAAACATTGGAGGATGCAGGCATTGCGCATATTCTCGCGGGCTACGGTCATAGGCGTGTTCACTAGGCACAACGGCCATAGAACGGCTTTGTCTCGAAGGACTCGGCACTACGGCCGTGGGATTTGTCTCTCTCTTAGCACGCGGCGCTACTACGGCCGTGTGTGGTGGGTCTCTTTCGTGGAAAACGGGCACTACGGCCACACAGCACGACGGCCGTGTTGGGCTTGTTTCGTGGGGTGTGCCGTTGTTTTGGGTGTTATTTTTATTTTTTTAAAAAAAATAAAATAAAATAAATAATAATAAAAATAACGGGCCGGGCCGGCCCTCGCCGCTTCGGGCGTGGCCGCCCGCCCGTGGGGAGCGTTCTTAGGGCCGAGTTTCTGGCCGTCGGCCGCTGGTTTGCCGCCTGACTGCTGGGCTAACCGCCCGTTTCATTTTTAATTTTTTTTTTTAAAAAAATGAACAATTATATATATATATATATATATATATATATATATATTCGTGCTCTGGTCGGCTCGTTGGTGGCCGCCTGGCCGCCCGCTGGGCTGGTCGTCGCTGGCTGGGTGGCCGCCCTGGCTGGCCGCCGCCTGGCTGGCTGGCCTGGCCGCCTGGCTGGCCGCCGCCGCCTGGCTGGCTGGCCTGGCTGGCCGCCGGGCTGGGCCTCAGCAGGGCATCATTTCCAAACACCCGCCATCTCCGCCTATCAGCGCCAGCTTTCTTCGCTGTACTCAGACGACGACCACCACAGACGACGAGACACGTGTGGTTCTTTTTTCTGCAAACGACGCCCAGCCAAACGACGCATTACAGCAATTACACGACTGAGCTCTCTCATTAACGAGTGGGGCTGATTTCGCATTACAGCAAACTCATTTCGAGTGGGCTGCTCTTCGCCCCCCTCCCCCACACGCAGGAGGCGACTTCATTGATTTCGCAGTGGGCTGTTTCTTCGCCCCCCCCCTCCCCCCTTCAGCACGGGTCGTGGGCTGGTGGTCTTCGCCCCCCCATCTCTACACAGGTTTCCATTCGCAAGCATTCAACGGAGAGGTTTTCGCAGCATTCGTAGCCATTCAACGCAGCAAAAAGAAAATTTCAAATTGCTTACCTCCAATTCGCTTGCACTGTGTGTGTCGGGGAGAGAGAGAGAGAGAGTTCTTCCCCTCCATTCTTCCATGGCTGCCTCCCTCCACACCTTCCATTCGAGATAAGGATAAGGAGACGAATGGTCGAAAACCATCGAGTGGGCTCCGGTCCCCCGGTCACGCGCGGGCTCTGACAATCCCATCGAACCACGCTCTGATACCAGTGTTACATTCCCGTAACGCCGCTACGGGCATTACCACAAGAGGGGACGGCCTCTGGCTCACCACCCAGCCATAGAGGACGAATGAGGATTGCCCCTCATCCCCCAAGCTATATAGTGTGTGGCCTGCCGTCCACACTAGCCTGGCCGCCCATGACTCCGCATGGGCGTCCTCTCCCACTGAACCCCGGATATGGCCATCCGGTCTGCCGTCGGTCAAGGCATTACAGCCTACGTGACAATATGCTTCCACGCAAGTGTCTGCGGGAGTTCTCCACTTGCCATCGGTTGATCAATGGGAGGAATGCCATGACATGAGCTCTGCAATGGATTTGCACTTGAACATATGTTGGATGCGAGGGATTATGGGAAAATGTCGCAGAACCTTACGAGGCACGTCCAAAGTTTTGAGATCTGCTCTATATCTTGCCTCTCTACAAGTAGGACACTCTCTTGCATCCTTATGTAGTCCACGAAACAAAACGCAATCATTGACGCATGCATGGATGCGCTTGTAATCTAATCCTCCAAGAGAGGTCACATGTTGCCTTGCCATATCTCTTGAGGTCGGTAATTTATTCTCCCTTGGAAGCATTTTACACAATAGCCTGCACGTGAAGACCATAAATGAGGAAAAGCATTCGAGTAATTGACCCACTAGCATAATTCACCATGTTTGCAAAATAGACTTTAAAGCTTACTTGAGTAATGCATTCAAACTTGCATTGCTCCATCATAGATGGTTTGCAAGTTTAGTAACTCAAGGGAGGCACGTAGAATAGAGAATGTGCACCCCTCAAACAGTGGAGTCGATGCTGCGGTAAAAAGATCGTCCTGCTCCATGCTATCATCCCTCCCTTCGGATTGATGGACATATGAATCCCGCACCATATCATCAAACACCTCCTCCTCCACGGCTTCATGAGGTAATGGCGGAGGGCTACTATCACCATCACTCCATGCATCCATAACGGTCCCTCCTGAGTGAAGATCCCACCTCATATCGCCGACGCTTTGCCTCCTCACGAGACGAGCATAGGGCAACATATGCGGGTGTGGCACTGCATCCTGTATCAAATTAAAACGGGATCATAACTCAAACATATGAACACCCATAGGTATCTCAATCAACCTTAACTCTTTAACACTTACCATGTTTACGGCGGTCGCATCCCATTCTCCATACTTTGAGATGTGATTGAGTGTAATCTTGCATGCATGATACATGTTTCCTCGACATCGATCACACATACATTTGATTTTTTGCTCCAACCACATTTCGTAATAGCACGCTTCATCGCCTCCGGGTGATGGTACGATCTACTATGACATCACTCAGACAGGAGGCATCTTGATGGATGCACGGGGGAAGGACATCATGGCCTTCATGCGCTCTGTAATTGCTAACAATTACAGAGATTGCTTTATTCACTACAAAGATCAACCAAAGAGGTTGGCTGATGAGACCCTCGCTGCTATTCGCTCTAGGTATCCTAACCCCCCCAATGTTCAGTTCACATATAAATGGGCCAAGTCAAAGACTGTTTCGATACTTAGCAATACTAGATCTTTACTTAAGAGGCATGCACTAGCGGAGCTTGCTAGGCTCCAGTGAGGTCAACCACCAAGGGACGCGCCCCACACCGCTCACAAGCGTGAGTGGAAGAAAGCAATGAAGTCAGCGAAGGAGGAACCCAGTCTAAAGCACGTGGAGGCACAAAGGATCCAAATGGAGCAATATAGAAGCGTGCATTTTGGAGCAGGGGGTGTTGAATCATGGGAGGCCCAGTTTGTAAGTATCGATCTCAAATTATATTGTTTATGTAGTTTATTAGGAGGTTGTTTCTTTGTACTAACCCCTCCGCAAATTGTGTCATCTTGCGGCTTGATATCATGGGCAAGTACCCTACTCCTGTCGAGACAGCCTACCATCGCCACCATCGCAGAGAAGATACATGGAGGCACTTCTATAATGACGGATTGATTACTGAGGAGCAGTATATCCGGGCTACTTGAAAGTCCCCCGAGGTATTTGAAAGTAATTAAATAATGTTAATATTATAAATAAAGATTTGATTTTTCATACATTGATATATGTTGTCCCTTGTTTACAGGACCCTGCACAAGAAGATGAGGAAGAAGACGAGGAAGAAGGAGGCAGAGAAGGGAGCGTAGAAGGGAGCGAGGAGTAGTGCTAGCTACTCTTTTTTGTACTTAGCCACACTGGCTTGGCTTCGGTGCCTCTTGTATATACACTCCTCTTATTTTTGGTACTTGAAGCCACAGGACGTGGCTTAGCTTCGTGCTATATGTACATACAAGCACTTTTTGAGCTATCAATTAATGCCTTGTAACTAAACGTTTTGGAGTTGTAATGTTTTATTTGGAATTGTAATTAATGTCGGCTATAGACGTGCTTGCAAGAGTGCTAATTAAAATGCGGTTGGCTATAAGAATTGAATTACACAATGTGGAAATGGGATTCCTGTAACTACATAGCATACACAACATACACAGCATTCTGTTCAAGCACACAATACGTAGCGAGTCTATAAACGCGTCTATATACACGTCTGTATATGCATCTATATATGCGTATACAGACGCGTCTATATACGCGTCTGTCTGTTCAAGAAGCGTCTATTTGCGCGTCTACAAACTCCTCTATAATTGCGTCTATAAACGCGTCTATGCATGTGTCTGTATGTTTTTTAAAATTTCTCCCCAAGTGTCTATTTGCGCATCTATATGCGCGTCTATAGGCACGTCTATTTGCTATCTTTTAAACGCGCCTTTAGACGCAGGTCTGTAGACGCGCTAATAGACGTGCAAATAGACGCGCCCGTAAGTTTTTTTTTAGTTGAGTAAACGTGTCTGTGTGCACGTCTGTAGGTGCTTTGTCTTGTTAGCAATATTAGGATCCTATTATGTATCATAAGATTAATCTTCTAAGAGTTCCTATAATACACTTGTGCTAATCATGTGATCTCTTCGTAGCCCATTGAAACTCACAAGGTCTTGTAAGCTCTTCATTCTTAAAAGACCTTGCAAAAGCTCATACAAGCTGATAAAGGAACTTATTAAGCTCATAAGATAATATTGGATCCCTGAAAAAATAAGCAAGTTCTAGCAATGTGTAAGAACAAATTGGATTCTCATTAATCTTAACATGCAACTGAAGGTTTTTTATTCTTGTGCTTATTCAATTTGCTAATCGACTCTCAAGCCTTGCATACAATTTTCATCAATCCTTAGAGGAAGGGATTCTATAGAATTTATGAACTCAAAGGAATTTTTTTACATACAACATAAACCCTTTAAAATAATCTACATACATCTTTAAACTAATCTTTTAAATAAAGCTATGTAGGTAGCTTCTACATATAACATAAACCCTTTAAAACAATCTACATACATCTTCAAACTAACCTTTGAAAGCTATGTAGGTAGCTTATATCAGAACACTCACTCTTTCTCACCATTCACATGCTCATTTGGTTTATTTGATTATCATTCTCACCATTTTCATGCTTGTTTGGTTCATTTGATTATCATTTTGAACTCCAAACCTGTGAAACACTTGCTATCCTTTTGAAACTAAGCCACATTTAGCATTTATAATGATCAAGGTTATACAATGAAAATTTCTTCCCATCGTTTGGCAATATCAACATAAATCTTTTGTTCTCTTTGCATATACTTTAACTTAGTGTAAACTTAATATGTCACACTAGGATTAGTAAAATCATTCTCTTACTTTTTGATATAATATGAGAGTATATACCTACATTTTAACATATGTTATATTGAGTTTTTCTGTGTGTGTACGCGCGCATGTGCGCGTACACTGAGTTTTTTTGTGTGTACGCACACACGCGTGCGCGCACGTGTGTGTGTGTGTGTGTGTGTGTGTGTGTGTGAGAGAGAGAGAGAGAGAGAGAGAGAGAGGGGAGAATTTAAGTATTTTAATTTGTAATAATATTACCGTATGAATATTAAATATAAAGTTTTAAAGTAACTTTTTTAATTAACCAATTAATTATTTATGGTTCAATCCTCCACGTCATAGGCGATTCATTCTTTATATAGGAAATTGAATTACCTAGATAATAGTCCATATTTCTTATTCATTCTCTATATAAGAAATTAAATTACCTAAATATCGACCCATATTTTATATATAGGAAATTGAATTACCTAGATAGTGGCCCATATTCTCTATATAGAAAATTCTATTACCTAGATATTGGCCCGTACTATTACCTACATATTAGTCCATATTTCTCTATATAAAAGATTAAAATACCTGGATATTAACTCATATTACAAATATAGAGGATTGAATAAATGGGGAATACTATTCTCTAGTTACATATCCATCTAAATAACCAAGAAATCTCTCAAAATTTCCTATATATCGTGAAGTTCACTATATAGAGAACCACCAAAAGTTCCTTGTCCTGCTGCCCTCCCGTAAGCTTCTCGACTTTTTAAAGAAATCGCTACAAATGTACAAGGCGGCTACTACTGAAAGCGTTGCAAGCGTCACAAGGGCTATCCTCCATACAACCGAGAAACCAATCGCAAAACTGGTAACGCAAATTCCCGTGTAGTGGTGCCCATCGACTGCGCAACGAATCGAGCAACATGATCGTAAAATTAAGATCAGATATGATGACGTTTTATTCTTATGCCATGCCGAGCTAATTGCAGCTTGTTTTGTAGTTTACCTTCTCACTGATGGCCTCTTCAATGAGATTAGTATCCGCATTCGTACGAATAACCTTTTCTATATATATATATATATATATATATATATATATATATATATATATATATTGCCTGCCCTCTATCGCATGCTTGGTTGTCTATCCAAGCTGAAGGGATCCAAAGAAGGAAACAAGGCGTTTAGATTGTGCTGGCAATTTATAAAGAATTCTCAAAACAATCTAAGAGCTTGGAAAAAGGAGGATTTGCTTGTGAGTCAATCTCTAATCTTGCTTGCATGGTGGATTTTTTGGTATTGTATATTATTAATATTTAGTTGTCCTAGAGTGTATAGAGTGCTTAAGATCTCTATCAATAGAAATTTAGAATTTATAGCTTAGTGTTTGATAAAGTTTTAGCTTGAGAGTTCTTAAGACTCTTTGGAGTTCTTAAGATCTCTCGGAATAGAAATGTAGATACGTCTTTAAGGTTGAAGTCTAGAAAATGTTTGCTAGTGAAAGTAAAGTGGATTATCTTTTGCTTGCTTGAAACATTTGGGATTTTTTTTAATGATATTGTTGTGCTTTATTTTGTATGTCATTTGTTTTGCAATATAGTTTAAGTTATGATTTTAATTGAATGTTTGGTGGACAATGTACAAATGATTGAATGTATATTGCAAATGCCTTTGTATATTTTTATCAATTGTAAATATGCTTTTCACTTTATTAGTTCTTTCATACTGCTAGGTTCACAAAATGGTTTGTGGAAAGATCACTGTTGGAGCTACGCGAATAAAGCAATATTTCGCATCGGCAATTGGTACTGTTGTGGAGGGCTGTACACAAGCGCCTACTGATGTGTTGCAACATTGTGACTCTTACTTGCAAAAAGTGGCAAGGTTGTCAACAACAAGTGTTGTTGGGATGCTTTCTGTTTCTAACATTGATGAAGGCGATATTGATAAGACGTTGGGACATGCATCCATTGCAATGAATGATGATAGCATTGATGTTGATGCAGTTCAGATGCCACAATCAACTCCAAGAATTAACTCCTGCCATCAAGGCCACGCGTCTAAGTGAAGAAGGGTAAGCTAATCCAGTATGGAGGACAGCTTTGGGAGGCAACAAGTGCATGACAAGCACGTGCTGGACTAAGGCCTTTATAAAGAATGGGATTCCATTCAATGTGATGTGAGATGAGATGTTTCGCAATGCATCACAGTCTTGTGCTAGGCCTGGATTTGTCCTGCTAGAATATAACAAGATGTGATCGATAGATTGAAGAAAACTGTGCATGAGTGTATCAAAAAGAAGGTTTTGGACTTCATACCTCCATATGGTTGTACCCTTGCTTTTGATGGGTGGACCAGTAAGAAAGCAAGGCCCCTTATTAATATTATATATATCATGCCTAAGGGAACAATTTTTATGGAGAGTATTGACACATTATTGAAAGAAACGAATGCTACTTATATTTTTAAAATATATGATAGGGCAACTTCTAGAGTTGGGGGAAGTGATAATGTCACAACAATAGTGATAGACAATCCATCATCTTTTAAAAATGCAGGCGAGATGATTATGGGAAAGTACCCTTCCATAACGTGGGTTCCTTGTGGTGCACATACTCTTAATCTGCTGTTGAAAGATATTGGGCAACAACCATTTGTGTAGTCAGTGTTGTAGGATGCAAACACCCTTGTTTACTTTACTAAGAGTCATCGGTACTTGTATGCTATTTTTTGAGAGCACTTCACGTTACACTTGCGTCAACTATGTCAGACCAGATTTGCCACTAGTTTTATCGTGCTTGCTCGATTGTTGGACGTTCTTCAGGCATTAATTGAGACAATAGCTGATAGGCGGTGGGGTAATTGGGTTGATAAAAAAAGAGAAATATACCTCTGCAAGCAATAGATGTGCACATCTCGTGCAGTCACAATCGTTCTGGTGAAATATTGAAAGAATAAAAGAAGGAGTAGAGCCATTTATAAATGCGTTGCGATTTATGGTTGATAAAGATGCTTTCTCTACGCTTCTGAAGATTGGGCCTGGTTGATCACTAGAAATCTGGAACAATTCGAGCTCAAACAATTCCCCAAGTGGAAGAGCATCCTCCCGCTCACAATTATGGCTAGCAAATACTTGGTGAAACCGGTTGGCAGCCAATTGGTCTATTCGCTTTGGTAAGCTTGGAATACTATCAAGACTGACCTTATCCTGTCTAAGAAGCCTAGCTACATATGGGGTGTACATGGGAGAGACTCTATCTGGTGGCCAAGCATTCCCCTCCCCCCAATTGATAATGCCCAAGCTGAAGCGGCTTTGAGAATGCACAGGAAAGGAATCTGCTGTTGGTGGGATATTTGGGACAGAGACATCAATTCTTGGATGTCCAAAGCTGATCTGATCAGAGATTATAATGTCTCATATGCAGAATTAGACCTTATTGGGGTAAGAATCAGATTATGGCACCAAGCGGACACCTGGCTGCTTTCAATTAAAGATATGCCAGCACACAAAGCTTTCCAATGGAAGAATAAAAAAGGACTTCTCCCAATTCCCCCCAAACAGAGGACTGATCCTATCCATTGCACTCTAAACAAGAGATGGGGAATCCTTCTGGACAGATCGCAATGGTATTTTCTATTTGATAAGCTATGGAACAAGTATGTGGAACCAAAAAAAGCGTGCCTAGCTTGGTTGGTCATGTTCAAAGCTATTTAGACCCAACTTAAAGCCTTCAGACTTAACATAGAGGATGGGAAGTGCCACAGATACAAGGAGGTGGAGGATGACCTGCACATTTTCATGCACTGCCCTATTGCAAAGAAATGTTTCGAGTCATTGGCCAAGTGTATTCCGCTATGGAATGGCTACACCCTTGGCTGAAAAACTTGTTACTTGGAGAAGGCATCGGGTGCACCTTGGAACTATGGGCTGTGCTGAGAACTGAAATGTTATGGTGCTTGTGGTTAAATAGACTTGATTCCATTTTTAATAGTATGCATACTAATAGTTTCAGGCCGAAAGAGAACTTGATTCATGTAGGTGAAAGATGCATACAAAGACGGTTGAAAGACCTGGACACCAAGCTTCATCAGCTCTGTTGCAGGAAAAAGCTAAAGGAAAGCAAGTGGATCAGATAACACAGCAAATTCAAGAACTGTGGAAGATGAGAGAGGCTGTCATCTCCAAGGATGTGTTGCTCATCCAAGCACTCTATGCCTTTTGAAAGTCACACTCAGGAAAAGAGGGAAAAGCTGGTTTCACCGCTAGAGAAACTTCGAAATAAAGTCAAAGGCAAGCTCAGGGCCTACGGAACTATATGTCATGTGCATGGACAGTGGTCTCATTAGAGTTCTCAACATGTTGTAACCTATCTCTTTCTAACCTCTTAATATAAGCAGCCAGTTTTTGAAAAAGATGCTTTTGTTTTGGGTAAGGTGTATTGAAAAACGTTAGATGCTATTCAAATGATTAAGGATAATATGCGTTTTGGGGAAAGAGAGAAACAAATTATTCTACAACTTACCGAGAAGAGATGGAAGTAGCTCTACACCGTGAATATCAGATGCATGCACAATCTCAAAACCCAGAGGTTATTAGTAACTTTCGAGAAGTATGCCGAAAGTAGCTACCTGGAGATTAAGGTAGGATTGCTTACCAACAACGAGTGAACTTTACTAATCGTGAGGGGTTGTTCGGGGATCCATGGCATCTAGATGCAATAAATAATACACTCGTCGCAACTTGGTGTGGAAAGAATATGGAGGAGAAGTGCTGGAGTTGCAACATGTTGCAACATGTGTGCTTTTTGTTGCGGCCTCATCAGGTGCATGCAAGCGAAATTGGAGTGCATACGACTTCATTCATTCTACGAGACATAATCGATTAAAACCATCTAGAGCTAATGATTTGGTTTATTGCTATGGAAATTTACTCAGGGGGATCACTATGTAGACATAGCAAGTGCGTTCAAGGGCTGATTAAAAAACCCCTACTTACATATAGTATTTCAAATATTTTTACATTAGAAAGTTGAAATTTTTTCTCAATGATAATAAATAAACCCCTTATGTATGTGAACTTTTTGTGAACTCTCATATTTTTAAAATCCCTCCTGTTAAACACACGTAGTAGGGTTACATATTTTTTAGTGAACCCCCTAAGGAAATTTACGTCTCTTGAAAGGATTTAATGTTGTAGCAAGAGCAGCAAGCTCTTCTAGTCATGACCATAGATTAAGTACTAAAGCAGTGTTGCAAATGGAGCATTCACTGAAGAAGAGGATGACTTTGAGTTACTTAGTGAAATAGTGATGTTGATCTTGCTGATGATATCAATCCTATTTTACAATCGGAGCTAGAAATATAGTGCTCCACCTTAGGAGGGATGCTGAGATAGCACATGATGTAGTCTCTTTGTTATGGACATGATGTACTTGTTTGCTTTGCAAGCGAGGCAAATATATATGAATGATTAATCACATATGATGCATCATGTGCAAAGTGCAGTAATTTTTTTAACTCTGCACATGATGCAATTATGTATATTATATAAATAGTGACATTGCTAGTGTTGCAGTTTTTTTGTTGGCGCACAGAGCAATTGTGTATATCATATACAATCTTGGGATTGGTCATGATGCAAGTTTTTTCTATGCTCATGATACAATTATTTATAGCAGACATGGAGCCTATATTCTCATGGTGCATTATTTTTTCCTTTGCACATGAGGCAAATAAAAAGGCAAGGAAAATCATGTATTGGTTGTCTGTCAGCATTGAAGACACCATGGCTGTACACATATAAGATTCAAAGACACCTAAAGCAGTGTGGGATACTTTGGTGAAGTTGTATAGCACCAATATCACAGCTCGGAAGATGCAGCTCAAACAGGAGTTGCATAATGTGCATAGAGGGAAGCTAAGTATTAATGACTATTCTATGAAAGTGTGGTAGCTAGGGTTGTCTTGGCTATGCTGGATTGTTTTATTTTTCTTTCATTTGTGTATTTTTTTGGAATTTTTGATGTGTTTCGATGTTAGATGCTGCATGAGTTGCTTGTATTAGAGATTTGTCAGCAGCATGTGGTTTTGTGTGGTGTGATGAGTGGGTTTGCCGTGAGTTACACAACTCATGAGGGTCCCAGTTTGCCTGAATGGACAAGTAGTGATGCACACACAAAGACGGGCTGTACATAGAGTCATCGCACTTCACACTTATTACACTGATTTTGGACTCTACACAATCCCCCTGAGATTTGATGCCGGCACGGGTGGGATGCACACTGGCTTCCATTGCACTAAGGCATCCACAGGGTTGTTCTGGATGGGTTTTTTCCATATGGTCAGTGTTGATATCTTCCATGTTGCATTTGCACTCACTGATACATTTTGCATTAGGCACTACTGCATGTGATTGCATTTCATTTCCTATGTGCTTCATGATATCATGCATATTTCACAGCATGCCTTGGGGTTTTTGCTATCATTTGGCTGGGCATTACACTCTCATACTTGTTCAGGGGAACCGGCATATGTGTGGATAGGTGCATCAATTGGGGGTTGGGTTTTTATTTTTTATTTTTATAGGTGGATAGAGTGTCTGGCTGTGGCCAGAATGGTTGCGGATGTGTCATGGATACCATGATTACTTCTATGGTTCGGATGCTTCATGAGGTGCAGATTCGGATATATGCTCGTGCCGAGATCCATTGGGTTACTGAGTCATGCTATTTTTAGCAAGACATGCCATTTATAGCAGTTTTATGGTGCTTATGGCACTGTGGCAGGATACTATTGTGGACCTCTGTGATGTAGTATTGATGTCATACATTTTTATGTGTGGTACATTGGTTCAGAGTAGCCGAGTCAGCGGCAGTTGCTTAGTGTAGTTACTTGGATTTGTTAAATTTATGGATTTTTTTAAATGTACTTCATGGATTCGGTGATGACTACGGTCGTCATGGATTTGATTGTTAGTCTGATGCCGACGGATGATCATATACATTTTGCGGCGGGACTCCATGACATTTATGCATGTATGCCGTGATTATTTTTTTAGCATTGGTGCGGATACAAACAATGGTGGAGTGCCGGTTACTGATAGCCTTGTCACTGCGGGTGCTAAGGTTTGCTTCCATTGGTATGCCAGTCGATGATTGTCATGGATCAGTTGGGGTCAAGGTTGCCGGTTACGGGTAAGCCTGGATAAGGTGTGGATAATGTGGCTTCCTAGGGGCCAAGGAGAGTGGTAGAAAGAGTGGATAAGGGGTGGATAAGAGGTGTCCACATGGCACACACTCAGTGGACCACCCATGGGTAGGTGAGGTGGATGGATAGAGCATATTCTTGTGGATAATAGAGGTGGCAGCCTGTGGAGGAGAGGCAGAAGCAGCCTGTGGACAGCATTGGAGGAGGAGATCACTTGTGGGAGCATCTACAGCAGCCATGGAGGGAGCTAGAGCTCATGGGCAGTTTGTGGAGGGAGCTTGTAGGAGTCTGTGTGGAGCACCGGAAGCACTGTCTGAGCAGCCATCCAGCCACACATAGAAATGGCGCATTTTTTCTGGGGGGTAGCAGCCTATGTAGCAGCAGCAACAACAGGTCAGTTAGCCCGAGTGCTTCATTCTTGCTTCCGTAGCTTGTAGGAGCAGCCTATAGACTGTGTATGAGCAGCCATCTACCCGGAGGAGGCCATCATTTGTAGGAGCAGCTAGCTGGAGCTTTCTTGGAGCAGTTTGGACTGTCTATGAGCAGCCAACCACCGGGGAGGAGGAGCTTGAGCTTGTGTGGGTAGCCGGTGGACGGTTGCAAGCTTCATTCTTTTGATACTGAGGGGTGAAATCACCATTGAGGTAGACACGGAGGCTCTGTTGAGTTCTTGTTGCTTCTATTATGGAGTTGATTTCAAATTCTTGGATCTGTTGCAGGAGTGAGGCAATTTGAGACGAGGTGGATTGGATGGGCAGGTGTGAATGTTTCAGATGATGTGGGCCAAATTGCATTGAAGAAGGCTTTGGAGGAAAAGGTTCCTCAACTTTCCTTTGTCATCCAAGATTTTGGTTTTTAAAATTTTCATGACTGTAGAGCGTAGAGTGCTTGTGATGATGAGCATTTTCTTGACCACAGCGGTGTGTTCCGGTGTTTTTGAATGAGGAAACGGTACACCAATACTACAATGGGGGAGATAGAGGAGAGAGAGCTTTGCTTCTCTCTCCCACTTCATCCCCTATCGCCACCATGTCTTCCTTCCACCCTTTTTCTCCACTCTACAATCTGTGAAAGTGATTAAAATGTTAATGCTTCCGATATGAGTGGCATTGTCACAATGTATGAGCATGGTTGTTAGCTCTCTTGCATGAACTAGTTCTATTGAGTGAAAGTATTATGTTCATGATGATGAGTTGCCACTAAATGAAATTGTTTTTATTATTATTGCATGCAGTTGTACTTGTGTATGCATAGTGTTGAGTTGAATTTGAAATGTTCTAAGTATAGTTGTAATTTTAAAAATAATTAACACTAATCATGATTTTAAAAATCATTCTAAGAAATTAGATTAATAGTAATCCAAAAATGTTATCACTAATCATGATCAAATTCATTTTTAAAATTAAATTAAGAATAATCTAAAAATAATTAATCTCCTAATCAAAGCATCAAGATCTAAGTCAAGAGCTCTGATACTAATTCAATGAAGGGGACCTAGGGGTTACACTCATTAGCATGGAGTACATACTTATCCCACTCATCATAGGGAGTAGCACCTAAACATGGCATCTAAACATGGAAGGAATACCATGAATTAGCCATGGAAGCTTTCTCTAGATTAGAAAAGAACCAAAATGGTAATATGTCAAAAAGGTACAATATCCTAGGGCTGGTGCCTTTTATAGTACCAAGGTCCCCATATGCTTTACTCAACATATGTGCTAATGCCTCTAAGCATGATGTGCCTAGGCCCATCCCCCATATATATGCACTCACTAAAATCCCTTCATTATACTCTCCCTCTCTCTCTCAATCATCTCTCAAACACACACACACAACTCACCTCTCCCTCTCTCTCTCTCTCTCTCTCTCAATCTCTCAATCTCTCAAGCACGTAAACACACACCTCACTCTCTGACACATAAAAAATCTCTCTCTCTCACACCCACACACAAACACACAGCTAACATGTCTCTCTCTCTCTCTCTCTCTCTCTCTCTCTCTCACACACACACACACACACACACACACTGTTAATCACATGTGGTTATAACATGTTTCTATGATAACTATGTCCGCACACTTATGTGCACCCGTACTATATTGTAAATATCACAATTTAATGAGGGAAATATCCTAAAGATGCTCCCAAGTCTTGAGCTTCAAAGGGCAAACAAGAGGATCTCAGTTAATTGGCCAAACCATAAAGAAAAGCCTTGTAACTATGTTTTGGGCACCTTGGATCACTTACTCCCAAGCGGCCTAGTGGGAAAAGGCTTGGAACTATAAAAGCCATTTTCTCTTATTTATAACTCATTCTCCCATTTGTGCAATAGAAGTGAAGTGTTCTCTTTTGCAACTCTAATCTAGCATGTACGGTTTAGGGTTTGGATGTGATTAGTGCTAATCGCTCGTTCTCTTTTGCTTCTGTCTTGCTTCTTCTCTCCCTCTTGCTTGAGTGATTTGATTATCGCTGTGATTGGATTTTACAGAGATTCCACACGATCTTCATGAGAGAGATTTCACCACCCATAGGATTATAAACCGCATCGATGTGACGAGGAGTGCAGGAGGATCACGAACGATGAGCGGCTATCCACACGTGTGATAGTGGAGCTCTTGATCATATATCAAGCTTTGTAGATCGGAAACTTCTCATGACATTTTCTTTAGGTTAACATCTTTGGTGTTGCTACCCGCAGGGATCACCAATCCACTTCTTGTCCTACAGTGTTTTATGTTAATTTTTTTTAGCTTTTTCATTCGTTAGATTTGTGTACATAGGTAGGTTAGAAATGTAAGATATAACCTTAATCAACCAAAAAACACCAAAAAAAAAATCACGAACAATCTCTTAATTTTTACTAATTATCACTAATCGACTAATTAGTGTGATTATTGAGCTTAAAGAGAGAAAAACAACCAAAAACTTGAGCCTAATTGCTTGTAATTAGACTAATTAGAGTGGAATTAGTATTCTAAACACTTATCTAGACCTAAATCCATGCTAAGACCACTCCCATTAGGTCATAGTAAGTGAGAATTATACGAATTGAGTCTCATTTGCCTAATTTTCTCTCTTTTGAGTGGGTTAATTGGAGGCTTAATTAGAAGGATTAATAGAAGATAATCATATCATTAGATTAGCCTTGACATTTCTAATCCACTTATCAAATCTCCATCTGAAAACTCCTCACCATTAAGGAGTAGAGCAAAGAAAGGATTAAATAGTGATTAATAGTGTGATTAGGGTGGATTAGTTTTTAGTTAAGTTAGAGAGTCTCTAGATTAGTTGAAAACCACTATTTGGAGTTGACCTCTAACTTTAGCCTCTTTCCATCTACTTGTCATAAAAAATTCAAATCCCCACCCACCCCAAATTCAAAATCGCGCGGCGTACAAACGTGCCTACGTAAGTGTATGGACATACCCCCCCCCAAAAAATGTATCCGCATAAGCATACACCCATACCTACATAAGTGTACGGACATACATACCTATGCATACAAACATATATACCTAAGCATACAACCGAACCTACATAAGCGTACATACTTACCTACCTAAGCGTACGGCCGTACCTATGTAAGCGTATGGCCGTACCTATGTAAGCGTACGTACGTACCTTTCCCAAAAAAATCTTTCAAAAAAATATAAAAAACCCTCATAAGCATATGCCCATACCTACATAAGTGTACAGATATACCTACCTCATAAGCATATGCCCATACCTACCTAAGCATATGGCCGTTGTTATGGCCTACTGCACCTCCCAAGAGAACGCCACACATTCACCAATGGAACAAGCAGTTTAACAACCATAGGGTACTTACCTCACATCCCTTGAGACTCTCCAAGCTCGCTTGCAGAAGCTCAAATCCTTCAATGTCCACCTCCACTCTGTCATTATGAAGTCACTCACACCATAATGCAAGTCAACTGTCCTCTCACTCTCCCACACCCAAGCATAGAAGATGCACATGCACTAGAGTACACGCACACTCTCTTTCACACACATACACAACACAAGACAAGAGCTCTCATAGCACAAAGGGGGATTGTGTCTTTCCATTATGAGAAATTACCTTACATACAACTGGCCCTTATTCAATCTTGGGCGCCCAAAACTTACTAACTAAAGCCTTGGCTGGTCAATATCTCATAATATACAACATTTATAGTGCCGTTACATAACACTTATTAATGTCCTCAATGGGAGGAGCATCTTTGTTAATCCAAAATAATATCCCTCCTACATGATGTTGTAGGTTCTGTCCTCAGAACCTCTAGGTCGAAAGACCTAGTCACCAAACTTATGCCTGTAGAAGTTACGGCATGACTGAAGATTTTTTAGAGTTTTTGTGAATGCTTAGTGGGAAGTTCAAAACATATATCTTCAAATGTTACATGCATGTATCCTGGTAGACACCTGAGGTGATGGTAGTAGAGAATTATACCTCGTTCCTCCGGGCCTCTGTTTATGTCAAAACAAAGTTATTATGCATCGTGCCCATCATATCTTTCTTTTTGATGGTCAATTAGAACCACGATCAACTTTAGAAATCAAACTGCAGCCACTATGTCTGGATCCAAGATTCTTTGCCATGCTCGAATCCATGTTAGCATCTGATTCTTTTGACTGGATATATCTAGAAACACTGAGGGCGAGAACTGTGCAAAGTTGTAGCACACATGTGAGTCCCTCTATTTTACTTTGTCAAATTGATATGGCATGAATCTCCACTTGATTGGCATGTACAGTGGGTCAACTCTCTGGTTGATGCAGAGCTTCGGTACTCCCAACTGTATTCTAGTATGGAGGTACTCCTTTCGCCATCAGGTTGTATGCCAAAATCTTCTAGGCAGGGGTTGCGACCATTTATTTCTATTGCAAAATACCCACCCCTTGTATGCACTATATTTTTCTTTTGGCACCGCTGTAGAAACAATAACTTATCATAAATGTAACAATTCTAATTTCCAGCAGATGTTAGGTGTGGATTCGCTAGCTTGGTGTTCCACACCACATTCTCCCACAAAGTTCTTTCTCCACCCATTGGCATCAATTCCTCCATGTCTGGCATTTGGGCTCGGAGAGGCTACGAAACATACGACTTCTGCCTCGACCCTATTATAGAGTAGGCTTTCAACAGGATCCTGCGTGTGGACTCAAAAGGTGTCATCTGCATGTGTACTTTGAACATCAATTTTGGCTCTAATAGTGGGTTTAGGCCTTCATATAGCTAACAAAGATTACAGTACAATTTCATCAGTAAAGGTGTTATGTCATCCCGAGGGTGTAGAGTACGCACCTCATCGAGCTGCTTGTGTGGAGATACATTTGTTGTTGGCAACTGCTCGGGGTCGAGAGTGTTAGTGGGAAATTCAACAGGTGATAAAGAGCAACGTGAAAATATACACTCTGCTTTAGTTTTGTTAATAGGAGATACACTAGTACAAGGATTTAGAAGCTTACTAGAGAGAGAAATAAACACAGGATATGTTACAGAGGTGGAGGACCCGACAATTTCTTCTTATCCTTCCCCTAAACTGGGTGAAGGTTGGGGAGGTTCAACAGTTTTCATAAACTCTTGGAGTTCCATGATTTCTTCTAGCGCTACATTTGGATATTCTATATGGGCACGATCAAAATCATAAAGTACATTAATTAGCATAGCCTCTAGATGTTTATGTATTTTTCTATATAGCTTTATGATATCCAAGGGGTGATATAAAGTATACTTTAAAAGGTTTAGGTATTGATAAGTATTATAGACCCTCCATAGACCTCAACCCATCCATGTTTAATCACCCATTGATAGCTTCAAGTGACAACCTTGTAGTTGGCCGGTGTGGATGGCATGCCATCTGGCATGAACATGTTGAGTTCGTCGACACTGTCATCAAGGATGGCAGATTGTTGCAACACCCGACACCAACTTCGAAGGTTGAGCACTATGGGATGTAGTTGGAAAAAGAAAAGGTCAGTGGGGTTAGCAAGCATCACATCACCTCTAAGTATGCCCATTACTAAAGTAGGGTTAGCATCCCTCTCCGTGTTCTGATATACTAGTGTTAACTCTTCTAAAATGAGGTCTTCTATCAGGTTGATCTCATATTGAAGCAAACGAGAGTGTTAGTGTAGAAAAAAACAAGGTAAGGGTATGAGGAGGGGCTCGAGGAGTCACTACTAGTAGCAATGGGCCTATTTTTGAGGCACGCTCGATAAGTTATCGTAACTCGTCAATTTACTCACTTCTTTTATTAAGAGACTAAGGTTTAGTAAAAGGGGAGGAGAAGGGTGTGAGTGTGAATGGACTTATGGTCCACTAGCTCACCTATTTAAAGGTGGAGCTAGAAGGCATTGTATGGAGCAAGAAGCCTAGTATTTTGAGCAACTTAATAAGCAATATATTTTTCTTGTATTTTGTGAGTCTCTCTCCTCCACATCTTTAATCTAGCATGAGCACCACGAAATTCTAACATGGTATCAGATCTTGGCAAGATTAGGTCACTTTTGTGGTGTAGAATAGGTCAATTTTATCCCTTTTTCTTTTGTGGAGCTGAACCTCCTGCAAGTGGAGGAGCTCTAGCAACTCGTGGAGGCAAGATCTCAATGTGCTATCAACTAGGAAGATGAAGGAGACTCCTGGGTGCTCAGCCTTGTACAATCAATTTTGAGCTTCACTCTTAGGACGCCGCGGCATTGACCTCTGAGCAGGTCGGCGTCGTTTTTCTGCGCAGTTGATGCCGTACGACCATTCGTCGTGTGTAGGCGATTGCAGGCCTAGAGAGCATACGGCTTTTGAAGCCCATGGTCTCAAGATCCTACAGCTCAAATATTAGCCCTAATTGCTGGCTGAATCAACTGTGGGAGTGAAAAAACCAGGCGCCTACTATTTCTTTTCTCCATGAAAGCTTGCTCAAGCTTGTTAATAGTGTTCTTTTTTCACTAATCTCCTCTTCTTTGCTCTAATCACTTAAGTGCTCTTGTGAGGGCTTGTTAATAGTGTTCTTTTTTCACTAATCTCCTCTTCTTTGCTCTAATCACTTAAGTGCTCTTGTGAGGGCTTGTTGTTGCTAATCCTAGTTTGAAGTGGGGTGGGCACTCACCATGAGGTATTCATGAGCCTCATTCTCATCAAGCTGCATCAACAACATCTTCAAGTGCACAAAGCTTTTTCAAAGTGTGCTTATAAGCACTAATAGTGTTGATTAACACTAATGAGGCTTCTAATCCAGCTCCAAAGTGTTTCTAAACACTAAGAGTGTTCTTAAACACTAATGGTGAATCTAATCACCAATGCAAGTGTCATTAGATGCTAGAAATATGCTTTTAAGCACTAATTGTGTTTTTCAACACTAATGGTGATCTTAATCAGCAAACAAAGTGTTCTTTGACATTAATGAAACTAATCTCCAATAGAATTAGTGGTTATACACAAACCTAAGTGCTAAACCATAAAATTTACCATCTTAATGTCCTTTTTTATGTAACATCCTTGGCTTGATCAAGGGTTGTTGCACTCTCATAAGCCTCTCTCTTTCTACTTAAGCCAAAATATCAAAATTTTTGGTTTTTTCCTCTTCATAAATCATCCCATTACTCTCTAGTAATCTCCTTCAATGCCCAATGTCAAAGGACAACACCCAAATTCAGAAGTTCTCAGGAGAGGGCTTTCACACTTGTCAAGTCCTTGTCAAGTACAAGATGAATGGCCAAAGGTTTTTGGCCATTCATCTCTGGCACTAAGGCTATTGATCGAACTAAGGCTGAAGATATTGAAGATGATGAGAGGGCACAAGCCATCATCATGCTTCATCTTGATGAGGCTCTCATTCACCATGTGGACCAGCTTCCGACTGCAAAAAGGAGAAATGGGATGAGCTTGATAAGCTCTATGGAGCTCGTGGTAAGAATTCCAAGATCTCACTTAAAATTGAATTTTTCAGCTTGGAACTCAAAGAGGGAGATGGCATTGGAGCCTTCATCTCTCACTTGAAGGGCCTTATGGCTCAACTTGCATCAGTCAATGCGAGAATGGATGAAGATGATGCAGTGGCTGTTTTGCTAAAAGCAGTCAAGAAGGTGTACCCCACCTTAGTCACCACCCTGAAGAACATACCTAATCCCACCCTTGAAGGAGTCATTCAATCTTGTCTTGATGAAGAAAAGAGGCCAAAGAGAGAAGCTGAATCTTCAAATGCAACAACTTCATCGAATATCGAACAAGCCTTGTCACATCAAGTGATCAAAGTAAGATGTGTCCATTGCAAAAAGGTGGGTCATTTGGCAAATAATTGTTGGATCAAATATCCCAACAAAATGAAATGTAACAAGTGTAAACAAACAGGACATATCACTTCTAAGTGTCCTAACAAAGAGTCAGAGGCTAACTTTGTATCAGCCTCTAACTCCACTGAGAAATTGTTTTAAATCTCAATGTAACCACCTATATTCCTAACCTTGTATGCCTAATGCTATAAAGGCAACCTATGTCCAATACCACCTATTCCAATTTTCTTTCATAGTTGGTATTGAGGGGGGGTATTAAGAGACTAAGGTTTAGTAAAAGGGGAGGAGAAGGGTATGTATGTGAATGGACTTATGGTCCACTAGCTCACCTATTTAAAGGTGGAGCTAGAAGGCATTGTATGGAGCAAGAAGCCTAGTTGTATTTTGAGCAACTTAATGAGCAAGATATTTTTCTTGCATTTTGTGAGTCTCTCTGCTCCACATCTTTGATCTAGCATGAGCACCACGAAATTCTAACATCTTTAAGGGTGTTCTTTGAGGAGGACTACTACTCCAATTCCTAGAGCCGTCTATCTTTGGTGTTGAGAAACATGGAAATCATAGCCTCTTGTGAGCTCTGTGTATCTTCTGTCTATTTCTTCTTTGGCAATTTTGTGAGTGGTAGCTTGGGCTTTAGCCTCCTCTAGTTTCTTGAGGCAATCCTGCACCAGTGATTGGCTATTGGTTACATGTTCTAGAACTTTCTTGTGACTCTCTAGAATATTCTCCATCTCCTTGGTCTTTGCACCAATAGCCTCATTGTGCTCCCGTATCTTTTATGTGTGTGCTTTGTTGAGGAGTTCACATTCGGATTATAGGCTAGTCGCCTTCTATTGAGAGGCAATCTTCTCTTCTTTGAGCTTACTTATATGCCTGGTATACCCCATTTCTTTAGCTTTGATGGTGACATGTGCTTCCTTTAATTGTTGTTTATGCTCCTCTTCTTTCTCTTTATTGTGATTGACATTAAGATGGCTGAAGTAGCTCAGTGTTAATTCCGACTTCTAAGCTTAAAAAGGCAAGATTTTTACACACATAGAATGGTGGAAGAACAGAGGGAAATTAATAATTTTCTTCTATTATTTATGGCCACATGGCAAGGAAGCAGAAACATCTAGTGCCACAGATAACATGGGGGTTGAAATGAAAGAAGGAGGGATACTAGCCCTAGAACCCATAAATGAGGAACCCAAGGCTAAGGAAGACCTTGAAATGCAAGAAGAAGAGGACGATCGACCTAGGGCATCAACAAGAGAAGAGGGTCAGCTCTACACAAGGGAAGAGAGAAGAGATAAATGAGATGATCAATAATCCCACATTCTTGTAGATCATGGAACTGTTGATTTAACAAAGGCGGGTTGAGGCCACTAATGAAGAGCTAAGTGCTAAGGAATTGCCTAGACCCAATCGTAGACTCGAATTGCACAGAAGGACCTATACAAGTAGAGGATGAGGTCTAGGTAGGGGAAAATTGCTCCTCGGAGGTCAATAGTGGATCCCCATGCAGATCTAAATACGGCCACAAGGGTAGATTTGTTGAATATGGCCACAAAAATGGGCAAAGGCATGGTTAGGGAACTTCACACTCCCTCTTGAATCCAAACCGCCTCCAATGAAATTGCACATCATTCCGAAACTCATGCAAAAGTTCTCAGGAGATGGGGACCCAATCCAGCACCTAGAGATCTTTGAGTCAACATGTGAAATTGTGGGCTGGTGAAAGATGTGACCATGATACATGCCTTTTCTCTAACTCTAGATGAGAAGACCCATTAGTGGTATCAAACCTTAAAGCCTCAGGACAAAGTCAATTTCACTCGGCTTAAGAATGTGTTCATACCAAGCTTTGCTCAAAGTGGTCATAGATGGAGTCCCATGGCTCAGCTCCATAACATCAAGCAGAAAGAAAATTTATCCATGAGGGATTATGTATCTCGACTCAAGCACCTAAACTCAAGATGAAAATTGAGGGAAAGGATAACTAATGAATCAGTTGTTGCCCTGTTTCCGAAGAGGAGTACGAGACCGTAAGATGCACAATTATTTGGTGTTAGCCCGACCGACTACTATGGATACTTGCTGTAAGTTGGCTATCGAGTATGAAGATAACATGCTTGAGCTGCTACCAACCAGAAGATGCCAAGGTAGCTTTGGTGGTAGAAAAATCATGAGTCTCTAGTCATCAAGACACGGGACCTAGAAACACAAGTTGGCAACATGATAGTTGAAGAATTTAGTACTGATATCTTGGAGAAGCTAAAAACCAAGGATGGGAGGAAATCATCTGGGAATGCCCATCTCTACCCTCGAAGAGAGTTCATCTGGTGCTTAATCTGTAGATAAAATCATATGAGGATTGAATGTCCTCACCTACGACCGAGAGAGTTGCTCTATTGTGCTCATTGTCAACAAACACTAGGGAACCATGATACTGGCATGTGCAGATACCCAAGGATCCAACCCTTAACATAATTTCCAGACCCAGAGTTCCATTAGCTTTACCAGCACCACCAATACAACCCAATGTGGCTATAGGGCAGCCAAATGTGTCCTATTTACCGAGAGGAACATTCAGGATGTAGGATATGACACCATTACCACCACTTGTCCTACCACCATAGTAGCCACCACCACAGGCCAAGATCAACTAGGTGTGATGATTTGTAAGATTCCTCCCTCTAGCTTTTGAGGTGTGTAGGTGTAAGAACCTCCCCTTCTAATCTTATAATTATTCCCCTCTCTGAAATAAAAGAAAGATCCTGTTTTACCCTGTTTTACCCTGTTTTGGCATAGAGAGAGAAAATGTCTAGAGAGAGGTAATTCAAAATTGTGATATTTTTGGATATAAAAATTCTCCTAGTGTCTAAAATGGTTTTCCTTGAAACAAAAATTCAAAAAAAACTTTCCAATGTGCAATTGGAATTAACTGAAAATAGGTAAAAAGGACCTTATCTTGAGGGTCCAGATTTTTTGATGAAAATTTTGGATTAAGGTTCCTATGGACCAATAAGATTAATCCAAATGTAGGGAGGAGATAAATTGAAGAATAAAAGAAAATCTCCCAAAAATGAGTAAATACTCACATAAGATGAAGAGTTGACTAAGGACAAGGTTTATTAGTTAAAAAAGAAGAGATATTTAGAGGAAATGATGCATTTTGATACCTCAGTGTGGGGAATTTCCCTCATGAAGAAGGAGCCTATTTCACATGTGTGGATGAGTTTTAAACTCATAAATAATGAGATATTTTCATCTCTCCTCTCTCTTGTTTCAACTAGATCCAAAAAGTAAGCTAAACTGACCTAAAAATGGTCAAAAAGTGACCAAACTGATATGGAAATTCTAGAATCACTTTGCTTGGTTAGAAACTCACTTTTTCCTATAAATAGAAACCTCCCCCCTTGTAAAATGTTAATGGTGTTTATGCACTATTACTATGCTTCTGTCGTCCTAAGCCATTTAACATTGAATTTCTTGATAATTCAATTGTTTTTTGGCCCCAAGTGAATTTGGTGGCCACTCTTGCTGCAAACAAGAGTAGAACCCTCATTCCCTCAAGCCAAAGGAAAGCTTACAAGCTCCATGTAAGCTTAATTCTTACTTATTGTGAATTTTAAATCTATGGTTTTCTTAAATTTTATGCTTTGTAAATGTTTGAAATAAAATCTAATGCTATGCCTTGATGGAAAGGTCACCCCCTTCTCTTCTTTACAATTCAGCCCTTCTTAATCCTAAAAAGTTTAATTAAATGATTGATTAAACTCTTTTCATTGTTTACTCCCTTGATTTTTAGAAAATGGAGTAGATTAGAGATATTAGAATTCAAATTGGATTAATTCAAGTCATAAATTGAATGTTAAAATTGAGAAATGGTCAGCCATACAAAGGAGGTTATGGCAAAATTTTCTTAACTTTTGTGAAACTAAAGTTTATCACATTAGGTTATTCTAAAAAAGTAATTCCTTCCGTTTGTGCATTCTAAAAGATTTATTTTTATTTCAAAAGTGAAAGATTTATTTTTATTTCAAAAGTGTTATTCCCATTAAAATTTAATTTATGCATAGAAAGATGCATGAAAGATTTATTTTTATTTCAAAAGTGTTATTCCCATTAAAATTGAATTTATGCATAGAAATATGCATGAAAGATTTATTTTTATTTCAAATGTGTCATTCTCATTAAAATTGAATTTATGCATAGAAAGATACATGAAAGATTTATTTTTATTTCAAAAGAGTCATTCTCATTAAAATTGAATTTATGCATAGAAAGATGCATGAAAGATTTATTTTTATTTCAAAAGTGTCATTCTCATTAAAATTGAATTTATGCATAGAAAGATGCATAAAAGATTTATTTTTATTTCAAAAGTATCATTCTCATTAAAATTGAGTTTATGCATAGAAAGATGCATAAAGGATTTATTTTTATTTCAAAAGTGTTATTTTTCTCAAAATTGAATAAATAGATGCATAAAGAATATTTATATCAAAAATTAGAATCCTCTTAAATTCTATGTTTAAATTTTGTGAATAGTAATGATTAGATGGATGGGTGTGATGTGAATAGAGGTGATGAGATGTGAGGCGAATAGATGTGATGAGATAAGATATGAATCAGATAGATGATTGGATGGATGGGTGTGATGTGAATAGAGGTGATGAGATGTGAGGTGAATAGATGTGATGAGATGTGAGGTGAATAGATGTGATGAGATAAGACGTGAATCAGATAGATGATTGGATAGATGTGATGTGAATAGAAGTGATGAGAATATGAGGTGAATAGATGTAATGAGATGTGATGGGAATTAGATAGATGAGAAGAATGGATGGATGGATGTGGTGTGAATAGAGGTGGATGGATGTGGTGTGAATAGAGGTGATGAGAATATGAGGTGAATAGATGTGATGAGATAAGATGTGAATTAGATAGATGAGAAGAATGGATGGATGGATGTGGTGTGAATAGAGGTGGATGGATGTGGTGTGAATAGAGGTGATGAGAATATGGTGTGAATAGAGGTGGATGGATATGGTGTGAATAGAGGTGATGAGAATATGAGGTGAATAGATGTGATGGGAATTAGATAGATGAGAAGAATGGATGGATGGATGTGGTGTGAATAGAGGTGATGAGAATATGAGGTGAATAGATGTGATGAGATAAGATGTGAATCAGATAGATGATGATTGGATGGATGGATGTGATGTGAATAGAGGTGATGAGATGTGAATAGAGGTGATGAGATGTGAGGTGAATAGATGTGAGATGTGATGTGAATCAGATAGATGGGCATGAATGGATGGATGGATGTGATGTGAATAGATGTGAGATATGATGTGAATAGAGGTGATGGGATGTGAGGTGAATAGATGTGAGATATGATGTGAATCAGATAGATGGGAATGAATGGATGGATGGATGTGATGTGAGATGTGATGTGAGGTGAATAGATGTGAGATGTGATGTGAATCAGATAGATGGGAATGAATGGATGGATGGATGTGATGTGAATAGAGGTGATGAGATGTGAGGTGAATAAATGTGATGAGATGTGATGTGAATCAGATAAATGTGAATGAATGGATGAGATGTGATGTCATGTGAATCAAAATGTAAATGAATGATATGAGATGTGAGTGAATGTATATGTGAAGAATGGATGTGAATGAGTATGTGAAAGAATGGATAAGGATGTGTATGTGAAGAATGAATGTGAATGTGTATGAGAAGAATGGATGTGAATGAGTATGTGAAAGAATGGATGTGGATGTATGTGAAAGAATGGATATAGATGTGTATGTGAAAGAATGTGATGTGATGTAAAGAGATGAGATGTGACATGAATATATGTGGATGTGAAGTGATAGATATGAATGTATGGATAGATGCGAGTAGTCGTACATGTGAACGATTGGATGGATGTGTATGAATGAGATGAGATGCGTATGAATGAGTTATGATGTGGATAGAAGTGATGTGATATAATGGTGATGAGAGTGAATGTGATGGATATGAATGAAAGTGAATGTGTACGATTGGATGGATGTGTATGAATGAGATGAGATGTGTATAAATGAGATATGATGTGGATAGAAGTGAAGTGATATAATGGTGATGAGAGTGAATGTGATGGATGTGAATGAATGTGATGTGATGGGATGTGAATCGGGATAAATATGAATGAATGAGATGTGAGGTAAAATGAATGAGATGTGATGTGAGTGAATGTGATGTGGTCTGAATGAATGAGATGTGAATGAATGTGATGTGATGACATGTGGATATGGGTAGATGCGAGTGGATGAGATCTGTATGATAAGGATAAATTGAGGAAAGATGTGATGAGATGAAAATGATGTGATTGGTAGATGCGAGTGGATGAGATCTGTATGATAAGGATAAATTGAGGAAAGATGTGATGAGATGAAAATGATGTGATTGGATGAGAATAGGAATACTTATGAAATGGTTGTGGAATTACTTAATGTGGTTTGATGTGGAGTAATGTGGAAAGACGAGAGTTTGTTTTATAGAAACTGTATTTTTGAACTGTTTTTAAATGACTGTTTTATGTCAAGAATGCTGGAGAAGCATTTTGACTGTCTTGTGAATGAGGTCATGGAGACCTTATCTGATAAAGTTGTAACAGCTAATGGGAGAGTCATTGGAGGACGTCTCACGTAGCAAGGTCGCATCGGCTGAGGTCTTGACCAGCCTCATCACTATAGTTATTGGGCGGTTGGCTAACCCATGGGACTGGATGGGGTTAGGCTGGACTGATGGATCCCTCAAATCAGACTCAATTCTGTTATGGTACGATAGATGAAGTAAATCTCGAATAAAAATTACTCTATGGAAAAGAATCAACGGATGTGCCTCTCAATGAGGAAAAAAGCGTTGGTCTCTATGATCCAAGTGTAATCTTTTCCTTGATCTGACTTTGATACTACGGGTTCGGTCAGATCAGTTCAGTTAGTTAAGGCTTTTGACTATGTTAGAGAAAAATTTATCCTGGAGGAATCGCCCGTGCTTTCCAGGCAAGGGAAGTTTTTCTGGGTTTTGGAAGAACCGATGGATTAGTCTCTTGTCCGGATATTCATGGGCGAGGCCCCGAGTGTGGGACCCTGCCTTGCGCAAGAAGTGCTACTTCCGCTGTTAGCACCCCTGAATTCGTTGTGCGGTGGAGACAAGGATCTCACAGCTGGTATCAGAGTGAATTGACTAATGAGGATCAATCGAGAAGCCAAAATGATAAAAATTTAATGAAGAAGTAGTAAAAGATTGTAATTGCAAAATAAAATTCGTACAAATTGTTATTTAGACTGAAATTCATAAATTAGTAATTGGGTCTTCAAATGGAAGTACCGCAATTGCATGGAATCCCTGACTTTCTTGAGGCCTAGACATGATAGTATTTACCTTATAATTCCAAGGATCGTGACTACCCGTATATACCGAGGGTATAACTGTAACTCTTTACTGGCAGTATATACGAGTAAATCTAAGACTTGAAATTATAAGCATAAATGCTATCCAGATGTTGAATTCGAATGTGGTGGATATGATTTTTAAATTGTGGTTGAGAACTGATGAGTTGATTTTTATTCTGATTGAAAAATTATGATTCTTGAATTTTAATTGAAATGTAATAAGCTGAGCAAAACCATAATGAGGATGAATGGGACGAGTCCCTGTGATGATGTTCATAACTGGAATGACGTTAATGACTTCACCAAATCACTATAAGATTAGTGGATTGTGTTGACAGATTACTACTGTTAACACTTGACCCAGTGGATCAAGTTAAGGGATGTCAAATTAAAAATCTGAATAATTAAAAATTCCCATGGAGGATTGTTCAGATAGAAAGTTTTGGTCTAATGGACCATTATTGTGATAAGGATTTAAATGTTATATTCTGAGTGAATTGTTATCTAATGATGAGTTCTATATAAGGGATCTTTATCCCAGGATTCTGAGTGAATTGTTATCTAATGATGAGTTCTATATAAGGGATCTTTATCCCAGGATTCTGTTGGGTTCACTAGACTATAAGGAACCCCAAAATCAGTTGGATCTTAAGGAAAAGAGTTGTTCTCTAATTTTGCGAGATGAGGACATCTCGCGTTTTTTAAGTGGGGTAGGATGTAAGATTCCTCCCTCCAGCTTTTGAGGTGTAGAGGTGTAAGAACCTCCCCTTCTGATCTTATAATTATTCCCCTCTCTAAAATAAAACAAAGAACCTGTTTTACCTAGAGAGAGAAAATGTCTAGAGGGAGGTAATTCAAAATTGAGATATTTTTGGATATAAAAATTCTCCTAGTGTCTAAAATGGTTTCCCTTAAAACAAAAATTCAAAAATAACTTTCCAATGTGCAAGTGGAATTAATTAAAAATAGGTAAAAAGGACCTTATCTTGAGGGTCCAGATTTTTTAAAAATTTTGGATTAAGGTTCCTATGGACCAATAAGATTAATCCAAATGTAGGGAGGAGATAAATTGAAGAATTAAAAAAAATCCCCCAAAAATCAGTAAATACTCACATAAGATGAAGAGTTGACTAAGGACGAGGTTTATTATTTAAAAAAGAAGAGATATTTAGAGGAAATGGTCAGCCATACAAAGGAGGTTATGGCAAAATTTTCTTGAATTTTGTAGAACTAAAGTTTATCATTAGATTATTCTAAAAGAGTAATTCCTTCCGTTTGTGTATTCTAAAAGATTTATTTTTATTTCAAAAGTGAAAGATTTTTTTTAATTTCAAAAGTGTTATTCCCATTAAAATTGAATTTATGCATAGAAAGATGCATAAAAGATTTATTTTTATTTCAAAAGTGTCATTCTCATTAAAATTGAATTTATGCATAGAAAGATACATAAAAGATTTATTTTTATTTCAAAAGAGTCATTCTCATTAAAATTGAATTTATGCATAGAAAGATGCATAAAAGATTTATTTTTATTTCAAAAGAGTCATTCTCATTAAAGTTGAATTTATGCATAGAAAGATGCATAAAAGATTTATTTTTATTTCAAAAGTGTCATTCTCATTAAAGTTGAAGTTATGCATAGAAAGATGCATAAAAGATTTATTTTTATTTCAAAAGTGTCATTCTCGTTAAAATTGAATTTATGCATAGAAAGATGCATAAAGGAATTATTTTTATTTCAAAAGTATTATTTTTCTTAAAATTGAATAATGCATGAATAGATACGTAAAGAATCTTTATATAAAAAATTAGAACCCTCTTAAATTCTATGTTTAAATTCTGTGAATAGAAGTGATGAGAATATGAGGCAAATAGATGTGATGAGATAAGATATGAATCAGATAGATGATTGGATGGAAGGGTGTGATGTGAATAGAGGTGATGAGATGTGAGGTGAATATATGTGATGAGATAAGATGTGAATCAGATAGATGATTGGATGGATGGGTGTGATGTGATGTGAATAGAGGTGATGAGATGTGAGGTGAATAGATGTGATGAGATGTGAGGTGAATAGATGTGATGAGATAAGATGTGAATCAGATAGATGATTGGATAGATGTGATGTGAATATAAGTGATGAGAATATGAGGTAAATAGATGTGATGAGATGTGATGGGAATTAGATAGATGAGAAGAATGGATGGATGGATGTGGTGTGAATAGAGGTGATGAGAATAGGTTCGTGAAGATTCCATAGATGTTCTCCTCCATTTGATGGAGGGGAAACTAAGGAGTTATCGTTCCAAACTAAGGGGTCTACAACAACAAATACCAACAAGCTCCAATGTTCCAACTTGGTTCCACTAAAAACAATAAGGCAAATGGAAGGTGACAAAGGACAATTACCAAGATACCAAGATATCAAGGAAATGACTTCAATTTCAATGGGGTGGGTACAAGGTAGAGGGTAAATTGTTTCACACCGTGAAATGTCTAAACCATTTTATGCCATGTGAATTAGGTTCATACGTTTCACGAGCTTAGTATCTATTCCTTTGCATGCATATTTTTTGGACTTGGACTAAATGAGCATATAGGACCATCTAGGGTATCACCAATTGCATAAATAAGGGAAACTTAGCATATAGGACCATCTAGGGTATCACCAATTGCATAAATAAGGGAAACTTAGCATATAGGACCATCTAGGGTATCACCAATTGCATAAATAAGGGAAACTTAGCAGCATTTAATGCCGTGAAACACTGCAAACCATTTAACGTCATGAAGAGCTAGGTTTTTTCATGCCATGAAAGGGCCAACAAGGTCCAGAGGAGTCAAATTTTACTATGTGGCATCCCAATTAAGATAGCTGCCACATGCCAGCGGTGGCCATAAAAGCCAAAATATTTCCCTTTCATGAACTCTGATCATTTCTTGGTTTGTGCAGTTACTATAGACGTTTTTGTGAAGAATTTTGCTTACATTTCTCATTATCTAACTTTTCTTTTAAAGAAAGCAAACAAGTATGTGTGTACTGATAAACATGAAAAATCTTTTAATGCTTTAAAAGACGCACTCACTAAAGCACCAGTTTCGCAATTACCAGACTTTGCTAGACCTTTCTTTATTGTTGTAACTTATGCTAGTGGTACAGGCATAGGGGCAATATTAATGCAAGATGGTCACCCCATAGCATTTGAGAGTAGGAAACTCAGACCCCCTGAGTGCAAGTACATCACTTTTGACAAACAATTGACTGCTGTAGTCCATGCCCTAAAGATTTGGAAACATTATTTGATGGGATCAGAATTCATCATTAAAATAGACCAATAGAGTATTAGGCACCTGCTGCTTACCCAGCCTTTGCACTTCGCTCTTATCAACCTTCAAATTCTGCATCTAAGATTTGAATATCATGTTCATCGCCGCATGTGCATCATCAACCCTCAGCACTTCACCATTTCCATTCCTCAGGTACGGGCTCATATGCTCTGACATGTTAATGATTCATCGATTCTCATCATGCTTGCAACCATGCTTAATGATTCATCAATTCTCCTCATGCTTTCAATCACATCCACTGCTACATTATTGATCGTACTTATCTTTTACATCTTAGAATCAAAATCCTGCACTTGATTGCTTGATTGACACTTGAGATCTCAATTGTTGATTTCTTGTTGGACAATTGAGATCTCAAGTCATGAGAAAGAACTATTTCTGATTGCTTGAAATCACAATAACAAATGTGGAAGAGATCTCAAGTTGTGAAATATCAGTCTGCTATTTCATGGTGTGAGATCCATACTCTGCTATTTCAGGATCAAGTACCTTTTCATGCCGTGAAATGGGTTACCCCTTTCACGTTGTGAAATACACACATCTCATGTCTAAGAAAGAACTCTATGTGTTGTTAGCCCTTGCTCTTGTTCACATCATCATCTTCAAACGTCTATGTTCTAGTTTAAAGATAAAAGCCAACACAAGTCACCACTGACCGTCGCCTCACAATTTCATGGCCGTGAAATGCCAGCTCTGCTATTTCACGTCCACACTGCACTTCTAATTCTCCTCACCATACTAACCATTTTTCCATCATGCATGCACACCTTAGAGGATTACTTGCATAATCTTCCATTCAAATTTCACATCTTTAAACAAATCTACCATTTCACGCCATGAACCAAGTTGCATTTCACGTCGTGAAATACCCTCATAGGGCCGAGAAATACCTAGCAAAATGTTAAATTCTCACTTTTTGGATGCAAGTTTCATGTTTTTGACCTCCCCACGGCATAACTAACTACCACACACATGTACCGAACGATCTTGAACTCCTACCACACGGCGGTAGAGAGGCTGACGCTCTCATGATTTTGTTTCAGATGGCTTCCAAATCCACCAAAGGAGACTCCAACCCTGATTATGAAGAGACCCCTGCTGTCACTCAAGCAAGTCGTCGTAGAGAGGCTCAGACTCTCATGATTTTGTTTCAAATAGCTTCCAAATCCACCAAAGGAGACTTTGAACTTGATTATGAAGAAACTTGTGTTGTCACTCAAGCAAGCACCACCGAATCTCCTATGACAAAGAAGAAGAAGACAAAGCTGAATCCTGCACTAGAGTCATCGAAAAGAAGAGGGTCATCGAGGAATCAAACCAACTTATCTCGGCTCCTCTGCCAAGGACCTGGATGGGACAATGATCCTGCAAGACGTCCATATAGATCATGGGAACCTCCTCTTCCAATATCACAACCCATAATTCGTCAAGATTTTGGAGGATACAAATGTGGGGTTGGGAAGGATACCCAAGGTACAAGCTAGAGAAAGTGGGGTTGGGAAGGATACCTGAGGTACTCCCTAGAACCTTGAACCATGCCTTATGTGTTGAATACCTCTCAAGACATATGACACAAACACAAAGAGAGAAACCATCACCAAGCCCAATGGATCCAAGGAGAAAATCCATATCAAGGAAGACATGATTAGAGAAGCCCTCCACTTGCCTCGTCCAATCTCCCCACCACATTGATCAGATGCTTGTAGAAGATATGATGAAGAAAATCTCCTACAATTTGAATGGGTGAGAGAGCCTACCGTGCAATGTCAATGATTATGCAAATCAAGCTCGTGGACAGGAACAACCACATTCCCCTTCACAAGATAGCCCATGAGCATGAGGAGAAAGAAGATGATTGGGCATTGTGCTTGCACAAAGAGATGGAGTATTACCTCAAATCCCACTAATCCAAGGTCTCCAACCCCACAAAGATGATTGGGCTTGGTACCTACACAAAGAGATGGAGCAGTATCTCAAATCCCACCAATCCCAGGTCTGTAAACCCTATCTTCTCACCAAAATTCTAAGATGATTGGGCTTGGTACCTACACAAAGAGATGGAGCAGTATCTCAAATCCCACCAATCCCAGGTCTGTAAACCCTATCTCCTCACCAAAATTCTAAGTGATGCTGGTAATATTCCAATACCAAAGTTGCCTTAAGAACAAGCTATCCCACAAGCCCAGCAAGAAATAACAAAATCTATACTTCAAACCCCCCCCCTTCCAGCCCAGCGGCCTTAGTATTCAAAAACCTCTCGCCTTTGCATGATACAATACTCCTAGATCTGCCCCCATTAGTTGAAAAGGGAGAAAAAATAGAAAAGGAGGAGCAACCACATCTACAGGGAGATGTCATAAGGAAATCAAGGAAGACACCTCAGCACCTCAAGAGCTTGGTCAGGAGGAACAAGAGAAGGAAGCAAAAAAGCGAAAAAGGTATGAAGAGAGTCCCAGTCCTAGCAAAAGAAGGTGCCTTGAGTTTAAAAACCAAGGAGAAAGATCATTCTTTGAGCAGCTAGACATGCCAAAATATGCAGATACATTCCTAGAAGAAAGCTTGGAAGGGATGGACTAGTTGCTCATGCTCTAGCTTCAGGAAACGGAAGGCTCCACCTCTACCAACACACATATATGGTCACAAGAACAGCGAGTGGGCAAATGGCACCTAATAACTTTTGAGATATAAAGGTGTAAGAACCTCCCCTTAAGTCTTTGTAATCATCCCCTAATTTTGAATGCATGAAAATATTATTTTCCCTTGTGTTATGACCCATGTTATTTGAATAATAATCATGGTCATTTAAATTTGTATATATTTTTTATGATGCCTATTTCTCATCATGAACACGTTAGGATTGATTGATGTGATGTCAATTGATTGTTACTACTGACGTGGTTTATGTTTATGAGTTTAGGTGATGAGGTGTGCAAGGGTACCGATTTAGGTGTTGCACAGTGCGAGGGTACCGATTTAGGTGTCGCACGGATGGTGGATTGAGTCATGGCGTGTGGACCGATCTCACAATATTTTGTGACTATATTATGGCATTTGAAATTATTTTGACATCAGTGTGATGTGTGTGTGTGCACGTGTCAATTTATTGTACAGTGTGCATACGAGCATTAGTTGATTTATTTTGTAATGTGCATATGTGCACAAGTTGGATTATTATATTAGAAGAATAGTGCAAACCTTAGAAGGTTTGAGAACAAAGGTTAATTGAGGACCAAGGCTAAAAATTGAGGACAAAGGCTAATTAAATGGCAAAGTCCAAATATGGATGTATACTTTATTTTTGGCTTAAAGCCTGCTTTTTGGAATATATAAAAATATCCACACGAGAAGAAGCCACTCACGTTGGGGGGGGAAGATTACACCCAGTCTTGTGTTGCCTTGTGTTGATGGTGATGTATTTCTTTCTCTTATCTTATGTTTTGTTTTGTGCTTTAATTTTTAATTTAATTCAAGTAGTTGTTTGATATTTGATTTAATTTATGAGTCTTTTGATTATTTTCTTCAAGAAAATTAACGGTCCGGTTGCAGTGGTATCAGAGCTTTGGTGAAATTTAATTTTCTTGAAGGCGGTGAAAAAGAGGTGAAAGAGACAAAAACAGAGGTGATTTTGGTAATTTTTTTGAAATTTTAATTGAAGTAGAACAGTTTAGGGATTTTTCTTTATGGATGAAATAAAGGTTGTTTTTAACCATTGGGTAATAAATCTCCATCAACCTATTGCCCAAAGGATAAAGAAAAGGTGGTAAACCATTCTCAGAAACCATGAAACCTCTCTCAAAATTGAAAAGCGGTTTTGCTAAATTCTTGACCTCTTTGTGATCTGTCTGTATGGATGGGTTTCAAAATTGATAGCCAATCCTGCTTAGCTTTCCAATTGCTAAACCGTTGAGGGAGGAAGCAATCTATAATAGAGGGCTGAGAATTATTCATGAGTCTCTTCAAAAATTAATTTGGTTTTTATTTAATTTTTCCTCCTCTCCTCTGTGCTACGTTGGGCGCAAGCAAGCTTAAACCCATATATATATATATATATATATATATATATATAATTCCCTATCTCTCTCTCCCTCCTTCGTATTGGGCAGCGACAGCGGCAGCGGCCAGCACTGGGAATTTCAGGAGGCGCAGGAATTTTCTGATTCAGGGAGGCGTCGATTTTCTAATTGGAGCTTAGTGAGGCTTAATTTTATTAAAAAAACGATTTTCTAATTGCGCTTTGTGTGGAACTTAAAGTGTTTATTTTTTATTTTTATATTTTGACCGGGCAGCTAGCCCTGCGAATTTCAGGGGGAGGAAATTTTTAGACCCGGATTAGCTATTTACGCAGCGCTTATTATCAGTTTTGCCGGAAATAGAGGCTGATTTTATTATTATTATTATTAGTCTCCCTTTTTAATCGTGCTGGCGTTAAGTGCTGGCGTTGTGGGAGAGGTTGAAAATATAGCTTGAATAAGCTTAATTAAAGACTCACAAGTTTTAGTAAAGCTTTCATAAGCTTTTTACTAAGTTTAATAAGTTTAATTAAAAGTTATTAATCAGCATAAAAGCTATATATATATATATATACAAGTTGTAAATATTGAAATCATTATGCACTAATTATAATTTCCTCCAAAGCTTTTTTTTAACAAATCTGCCCTGAACTTCATGAATTCCAAGATGATTGAATTCACCTAATCATTTCGTTTAAGCTTTTATTAAGCTTGGGTTTAACTGTGTGTTGGATTTAAATTAGTAGAAAATCATGTTAAGCAAAGCTTTTATTAGTAAGCTTAATTAATAAACTCTTTGAGCTTTAATTAATAAAGCTTTAATTTTAAAGAGCACATGGATTATTTCTTGAAAAAAAAAATTATGCATTTGTGTGTTGAGCTAACTTGGCAGGATTCACATCTAGCTCGACATTCCATATGAGATAAGAGATCCTATCTTTTCTCTTGTAAATCCCATGAATCTTTTATTCAAAAAGAAGAATATTAAGCATATTTTATTTTGAGAAGTTTGAGAAAGAATGATGAGAATGGATGTGAATGAATGTAGGAATGATGAGAATGGATGAGAATGGATGTAGGAATGATGCGAATGGATGAGAATGGATGTGAATGAATGTAGGAATGATGAGAATGGATGTGAATGAATATAGGAATGATGAGAATGGATGTAGGAATTATGAGAATGAATATAGGAATGATGTGAATGAATATAGGAATGATGAGAATGGATGTAGGAATTATGTAAGAATGATGCAAATGGATGAGAATGGATGTGAATGAATGTAGGAATGATGAGAATGGATGTAGGAATGATGCGAATGGATGAGAATAGATGTGAATGAATGTAGGAATGATGTGAATGGATGTGAATGTGAATGTAGGAATGATGAGAATAGATGTGAAGAATAGATGTGAATGGATGTAGGAATAATGAGAATGGATGTAGGAATAATGTAAGAATGATGCGAGTGGATGAGAATGGATGTGAATGAATGTAGGAATGATGAGAATGGATGTGAATGAATGTAGAAATGATGAGAATGGATGTGAATGGATGTAGGAATAATGAGAATGGATGTGAATGAATGTAGGAAATGATGTAAGAATGATGTGAATGGATGAGAATGGATGTGAGTGGATGTAGGAATGGTGTGAATGGATGTGAATGAATGTAAGTTGATATAGGAATGATGTGATTAGATGTGAGTTAATGTAGAAAATGTGGGATAATGAGAAATGATGTGGAATGATGAGATATGATGAGGAATAATGTGATGCTAACCATCAGTTACGATAGTTGAAGTCATCACGGTTAGGCTGGACTGATGATGTGTATTCAAGTTACGATAGTTGAAGTAAATCACGGATAATCCTTATTCTATGGAAAAGAATCAATGATTGTGCCTCTTTGACGAGAAAAAAAGCATTGGTCTCTAAGATCCAAGTGCAAGTTTCCCCTTTGATCCGACCATGTGATCCGTGGGTTTGGTCGGAATGAAAAAGGGAAGTTAAGGACCTTGACTACGTTAGAATAATTCTCCTGGAGGAATCGCCTATGCTTTCTGGGCGAGGAAAGTTTTTCCGGGTTTGGTTATGGAAGAACTGAGGGATTAGTCTCTTTTCTAGACATTCGTGGGTGAGGCCCCAAGTGGGAAACTTTGCCCTGTGCGTAAGGTTGCTACTTCCACTGATAGCTCCCCGGATTCCGGTGTGCGAAGGGGGCAGGGGTCTCATACTATGCATGTACTGCACAATAGACATGCAGAGCTATGGAAGAAAATCAGAGCCACCACCAGCACATAGATATGGTCACAAGAATAATGAGTGTGGTGCCACCTAATTGTTGAGATATCGAGCTCTAGTGAGGCGGTGGACACTGATGACCCGCCTGGGGGATAGGCCCCGCACTTACACCACTGGCATGGTTGGTGAGATCTTGGGTGATATGCGGCCAGTGGGATGACAGGCTGTGTGACAGCCACTCTAGAGACTGGCATAGTTATAGCGCCAGCTCATTTAGTCGGGTTCACACTATAGAGAACCCGTGTATGTATTTGGTTGAGTACCTTTCATATTGTGTGTACTCTTATTCTTGTATATGGTGTGTTGAGTGTTGAGTAGAGAAGAAGAAGATTTTCAGCCTCTCACCTTGTGTGTTCTCTATTAGGGTTTTGTGAGTGTGTGTGTGTGCTTGCAAGAGCTCAAGCTCTCTTCCCCCCTGCATCTTTTCATGGTATCAGAGCCTGGTTCGTGCTAAGGGCTGAGCTGCAAGCAAGAGAACCACAGGAAGCGGTACGAGGGTAAGAGCTTCAACTACTCTTCCCTATTTGTGTTGGTGACTACACCCTTGTCGGGAGCTCTACGGGAGGCACCGGCAAACGATCTCCGATTGAGGAGCTTTCTTCGCGGGAGTGAAGCTATAGGGCAACTATACAGTCCTATGGACTAAAATTTCCGGGCCGAAAACGCGTTTCGGGCGCGTCTAGACCTCCGTTGTTCAAAAAGCAGGCGATTTCGAGCACTGCGGGTAAGTCATCGATTCTCTGCAGAACTCTGTTTTAAGAACTGCAGGAAGACAGATTGACTGTGCAGACACTGTGGGTGCTGCAAAGAGGTTTACAGTTGCCATTGGGTGTATGTATGCACATTGAAGTCACTGGTTGTGACATTTGAGAGTACTACAGTACCGCTGTGCAGAAAATACAGCATTTGTGCAGGAAAAACCAGAGTGCAGGTTCTGGTAAAATTGTGTGTTTGGCAAGATGTCTAATGATGGCATAACACAGATTGTGGCTGAGAAGCTGGATAAGAATAACTTCCATGCTTGGAGGTTCAGGTTGACGAATTTCCTGATGGGAAAAGGCTATTGGGACTACATAGAAGGTGAGCATGAAGAGGCACCAGAGATACCGGATATAAATCTGACTGCTGCAGATGTGAAAGAGTTTAAAGACTGGAATCAAGGAGCCAGGAAAGTAATGTATTGGCTTTCCATTAGTATACAGGACACCATGATTGGGCACATTCAGGATGCCAAGTCCCCCAAGGAGGCGTGGGACACCTTGGTAAAGCTTTATGAAACAAATACCAAGGCACGTAAGATACAGTTGAAGAATGAACTTCATACTGTGGAGAAAAAGAGCATGTCTGTGAATGACTATGCGCTGAAGATAAAGGGCATTGTGGAATCCCTTGCATCTATTGGTGTGTCAGTAGATGATGATGACAAGGTGGAAGTCTGTCTACGTGGTCTCAGGCCACAACACAAGGCGTTTAAGACGTCTATTCAGACTCGGGAAAACATTCCCAACTTTACAGATTTGGTGTCTATGCTGATTATCGAAGAGAAGAACTTGGGTGAAGACCAGCAGTCTTCACAAAGCAAAACAGTTCAGAGCAACAGGCCTTCTACACGAGTTCAGGAAGAGGACGAGGTAGAGGAGGCCGTGGACGTGGTCAAGGAGGTGGCCGAACAGGTAATCAGAATTATGGCCAGCAGCAGCAGCAACAACAACAGTCCCAGAATCAACAACAACAACAACACGCAGGTGGAAGAGGCAAATTCAGAGGCAGGGGGAGTCAAAGAGGTCGTGGAAATTGGCAAAGGCAGTACAATGATGCACGTGAATGCTATTATTGTGGTAAGCCTGGACATGTGCAGGCAGAATGTTATAAAAAGCAGGCTGACATGCAAAATGGGAAAGTGCAGCAAAACAACTATGCATCCTCAAGCAGAAATAATGAGGATAATGAGAGGTTGTTTGTTATGCAGCATGTCGTGAATGCCATGTCTGAAAATGTTGATGCAGCACAAAAAGATAATGTATGGTATGTGGGTTTAGGCGCTTCGAACCACATGACGAGTCATGGGGAGTGGTTCAAGGAGATGAAAAACCCGGAAAGACCAGGTTTTGTGGAAACAGGGGATGACACTGCTCATCCAATTGCCCACGTTGGAGATGTGCCATTGTCTATGCAGGATGGCAAAGTGAAGTACCTTGCAGATGTACTTCATGTACCGAACATAACAAAGAATCTGGTTTCAGTTGGCCAGATGATTGAGCAGGGTTTGCAGGTTCGGTTTAACCCTGATGGGTGTTATGTTGAAGATTTTAAAGACAAGTGCAGGTTGGTTGCAAAAGGCAACAGAGTGGGCAGAATGTTTACGTTGAATATAGACATGCCTGAAATGAGTGCTGCGATGTTTGCAAATGATTCAGGAGTTGTTGCAGACACAGACATATGGCATAAAAGAATTGGACATGTAAATGTGCAGAGATTGAAGTCTATGCAGACAAAAGGAATTGTGACAGGGCTGCCAAAATTTAAAGTGGAAGGTATGCAGAAAATATGTGAAGCATGCCAATTTGGGAAGCAAACAAAGCATGTGTTTCCACGTAACAGATATGTGAGCAGAAATGCACTAGATCTTGTGCATTCAGATGTATGGGGTCCTACGAAGACCATATCTATGGGAGGCTGCAGGTATTATGTGACTTTCATTGATGACCACACAAGGAAAGTGTGGGTATATTTCATGAAAGAGAAGAGTGAGGTGTTCACTCACTTTCAGAATTTCAGAGTTTTGGTTGAAAAGCAAACAGGGAAATATGTAAAGTGCCTAAGGTCAGATGGAGGGGGAGAGTACTTCTCCAATGAGTTCTTTGAATTTTTGAAGAAGAATGGTATTCGGAGACAGTTCACATGCAGATACACTCCGCAGCAAAATGGAGTTGCTGAGCGGAAAAACAGGCACATTGCTGAGATTGCGCGAGCATTAATGGAAGAGAAGAATATGCCGCATTGCTATTGGGCTGAGGCTGTTTCTACAGCAGTATACATCATGAACAGGACTCCAACTGCAGCCATACATGATGTAACTCCAGAGGAGAGGTTTATTGGCAGAAAACCAGATTTGTCTCATCTGAAAGTTTTTGGATGCATTGCATATGTGCATGTGCCAGATGAGCTGAGAACTAAGCTGGATCCGAAAGCTGAAAAATGTGTGTTTATTGGATATTCCCTTGAGCAAAAGGGATACAGGTGTTATAACCCTGCTACACGTGAGTTGAGGGTAAGCAGGGATGTTGTATTTGATGAGATGAGCAGCTGGTATGCTGCTGAAAAAGAAGCTGTTAGGACTGATTTGAGTGGAAGTGTGGTTGCACAGAATGCAGGTCAGCAGCAATCACAGTCTTTGAGTGGACCAGGAGAGTCCTCATCTAGTGGGTCTGTTGATAGACCATGGAGTGGCGGGCTGCGTCATAATACCAGCCCTGCAAATGTGATTACTACATCACGTAAAGGAAAAGAGAAAGTGGTTGAGCCCCTTGGTATGCCTGACATTTCTGCAGGGCATTCTCATGTTGATGGAGAGTCTAGTGGCTCAGATATGAGCCTTGATGAGGAGCTTGGGATCCCAGCTATGAGAACACCTGGTGTAAAGAAGGCTATGGAGGCCATGAATGAAAAGCTGCGAAGATCAGGGAGAGTGAAGAACCCTGTGCAGAGATTTACATATGATGGTTATGTGGCACATCACTATGCATATATGGCAAAAGTTGTGCAGGTTGTAGAGCCCACATGCATTGATGAGGCTATTGGAAATGTGTGTTGGGAGAAAGTTATGGATGAGGAGATGGATGCACTATATGGAAATGAGACTTGGGATTTAGTGCAATTGCCTGAAGGCAAGAAAGCCATTGGATGCAAGTGGGTGTACAAAGTTAAACATAACAGTGATGGAAGCATAAACAGGTACAAGGCTAGGTTGGTAGCCAAAGGCTATGCGCAGACATATGGGATTGATTATGAGGAAATTTTCAGCCCAGTTGCCAAGATGGCAACGGTGAGAGTTGTGATAGCAGTGGCTGCATCAAAGCAATGGTCTTTACATCAGATGGATGTAAAGAATGCATTCTTGCATGGGGATTTGCAAGAAGAAGTGTATATGTTGCAGCCACCTGGTTATGAGGATGTGGGTCACCCTGAGCATGTTTGCAGGTTGAAGAAAGCCTTGTATGGCTTAAAGCAAGCACCAAGAGCATGGTCTGACAAGATTTCTGAATATCTTGTCACTATTGGCTTTCATGTAGCCAATGCAGATTTCTCATTGTATGTGAGACATGGTGATAGAGGAGTTGTGCTTGTTGTCATCTATGTAATGACTTGATCATTACGGGGGACCATGATGCAGAGATCTTTGATGTAAAGATCCTACTTAGACAGAAGTTCGAGATGAAGGATCTGGGGGAGCTCAGATATTTCTTGGGCATTGAGGTGATTAGGTCACCACATGGTATTGGATTACTACAGAGACAGTATGGCTTGGACATGTTGTCCAAGTATGGTATGACAGGCTGTAAGCCTATTTCTGTGCCATTGGATCAGAATGGCAAGTTGAGTGCAGATTCAGGAGAGATCTTGGAGGATCCTACTATGTACAGGAGCATAGTAGGAAGTTTGATCTACATGACGATCACCAGACCAGATTTGAGCTATGCTGTTGGGTTGGTGAGTCAGTTTATGCAGGTTCCATGGAAACCGCATTTGGATGCAGTGAGACGCATACTGAGGTATGTGAAGTCTACTTTGCATTGTGGACTATTCTATGAGACTGGGACAGAGATATGTGTACATGGGTACACAGATGCTGATTGGGCTGGTAGTATCTCAGATAGAAGATCTACCAGTGGATTCATGTTTTCTTTGGGGAGTGCTGCTGTGACTTGGAGCAGCAAGAAGCAGCCTACAGTTGCTCTATCGAGTACAGAGGCTGCTATGGCAGCATGTGAGGTAGCTTGGTTGAGAAAGCTACTTGCAGATTTGGGTCTATCAGTGGATAGACAAGTTGTCATTTTCTGTGACAACATTAGCAGTATACAGTTGGCCAGGAACCCAGTCTTTCATGCTCGTACGAAGCACATAGAGGTCCACTACCACTTCGTCAGAGAGAAGGTCTTGGCAGGAGACCTTGACCTTGTTTATGTCAGCACAGAGGATCAGGTAGCTGACATCTTCACCAAAGCATTGGGTACAGAGAAGCTCCGTAGATTCAGGGCTTTGCTTGGTGTACATGAGATGGAGTTGAGCTCGAGGGGGAGTGTTGAGATATCGAGCTCTAGTGAGACGGTGGACACTGACCCGCCTGGGGGATAGGCCCCGCACTTACACCACTGGCATGGTTGGTGAGATCTTGGGTGATATGCGGCCAGTGGGATGACAGGCTGTGTGACTGCCACTCTAGAGACTGGCATAGTTATAGCGCCAGCTCATTTAGTCGGGTTCACACTATAGAGAACCCGTGTATGTATTTGGTTGAGTACCTTACATATTGTGTGTACTCTTATTCTTGTATATGGTGTGTTGAGTGTTGAGTAGAGAAGAAGAAGATTTTCAGCCTCTCACCTTGTGTATTCTCTATTAGGGTTTTGTGAGTGTGTGTGTGTGCTTGCAAGAGCTCAAGCTCTCTTCCCCCCTGCATCTTTTCACTAATGACCATGCATCTACTGCACAATAGACATGCAGAGCTATAGAAGCAAATTAGAGCCACCACCAGCCAAGTGCAAGCCCTGAAAGACGAGCTTGCTGCTGCAACAGAAGCCACACACAAGGAAGCAATTATTAGAAGTTTAAAGACTACAGAGGAGGACCAAGAAACAAAGCTCACAACATTGGAAAAGCATAATAAGCTGCTAAGAAAGATAATCGTTTAGAAGGCACAAGAAGAATGAGAGACTCAGCACTCAGATCGAACATGTTAAAGAACAACTCCAGAAGGAAGTGGAACACAATACAACAACTTCGACACTAACTTCAAAGGTTGAGCACTATGGGATGTAGTTGGAAAAAGAAAAGGTTAGTGGGGTTAGCAAGCATCACATCACCTCTAAGTATGCCCAATACTAAAGTAGGGTTAGCATCACATAGGGAAGCAATGATTAGAAGTTAAAGACTATAGAGGAGGGCCAAGAAACAAATCTCACAACATTCAAAGAGCATAATAATAAGGTGCCAAGAAAGATAATCATTAGAAGGCACAAGAAGAATGAGACACTCAACACTCAGGTCGAACATGTTAAAGAACAACTCCAGAAGGAAGTGGAACACAATAGAACAACTTTGACACTAACTTTGAAGGTTGAGAACTATGGGATGTAGTTGGAAAAATAAAAGGTTAGTGCGGTTAGCAAGCATCACATCACCTCTAAGTATGCCCATTACTAAAGTAGGGTCAACATCCCTCTCCGTGTGTTGATGTATTAGTGTTAACACTCCTAAACTGAGGTCTTCTATCAGGTTAATCTCATATTGAAGTAGTGAGAGTGTTAGTGTAGACAAAACAAGGTAAGGGTTTGAGGAGGGGCCAGAGGAGTCATCGGCAATGAGCCTATCTCTGAGGCACGCTCAATAAGTTGTCGTAACTCATCAATTTTCTCACTTCTTTGAGGGCTAGATGCTACTACTCCAATTATTGGATCCGTCTATCTTTGGCATTGAGGAGCGTGGAAACTGCAATCTCTCTTGTATCCCAATCAGTTGTGAGCTATGTGTACCTTCTTTTTGTTTATTTTTTGGCAATTTTTTTGGGTGGTAGCTTGGGCTTGAGCCTCCTCTAGTTGCTTAAGGCGATCCTACGCCAGTGTGATTGGTGGCTCTTGGTGAGCTGCTGGGTTGACATGTTCTAGAACTTTCTTGTGACTCTCCAGCATTTGCTCTATCTTCTTGGTCTTTGCACTAGTATCCTCATTGAGCTTCCTTATCTTCTTTGCATGTGCTTTGTTGAGCAGTTCATGTTTGGAGTGCAAGCTAGTCACCTTTTGGTGAGAGGCAACCTTCTCTTTTTTGAGGTCTCTTATTTGCTAGGTATACCCCACTTCTTTAGCTTTGAAGGTGGCATGTGCTTCCTCCAGTTGTTGTGCTGCTCTTCTTTCTCTTTATTGTGTTACACTTCCTTCTGGAGCTATTCTTTAACTTGTTCGACTTGAGTGGTGCTGAGTGCCTCATTCTCCTTGTGCCTTTTGATGATTATCTTGCTCAATAGCTCATTATGCTCTTCCAATGCTATTAGCTTTGTTTCTTGGTCCTCTGCAGTCTTTAAACTTCTAACAATTGCTTCCTTGAACGAGCTGGTCTTTTAAAGCTTGCACTTGGCTGGTGGTGGCTTTTATTTGCTTCCAGAGCTCTGCATGTCTATTATGCAATAGATACGTGGTCATTAGGTGGACTCACTATTCTTGTGACAATATATGTGTGCTAATTGAGGTGGAGCCTTCCGTTTCTTGAAACTGGAGCTAGAGAAGTTGGTCCATCCCTTCCAAGATTTCTTCAAGGAATGTATTTGCATCTTTTGGCATGTCTAGCAACTTATAAGAATTATCTTGCTCCTTGGAGGTTTTCAAACTCAAGGTGTAACATGCCCATCTTCATAAATTAAAAAATATCTCTCTAATAGATGAATTTATGAGTTTTTATGGTATAAAAATCAATGATTTCATTAAACGAGCCATTTCCACTTAGAATCTTCAAATTATGAGTCCAAATTTGGAATCTACGTGTGATTTTACCCTAATATAAGATTTTATAACATCAAAAACTGACACCGGATCAAGCTTATACGTAAATTTTAGTTATTTTTAGTTTAAAAAATGATGATCTTTAAACCTTAATAAATGCATGACCGGGCGTTCGATTGATGGACAGTCTGCACCCCAACGATGCGGGAAACATCCCGGACATTTTCGCTGAAAAATAATTTCACCTCCTCGGGCGTTCCGGCATGCAAATCGATACCGCCTTCCCAAATTTAGGGACCCCACCCCAAAAAGGACCGTGCACACTCACCAGGGTGCCCATACAATGGTTGCGTAAGGAACAGAGGCCGACCACCCATTGTATGGCCAACACGTACCGCCATGTGGACGTCCATGCTGCCTCTAGCCAAAAGGGTACATACGTACCACACATTTGCCTCTGCACCACCACCGTACCTTTCTCTAGGATCATGTAGACCAGTGACCGATGCACTTTTATGGTACACCGTCCCTTCACCCATACTTTGCTCTGCTAACGAAGACCATGTCTATGGGAGGCTGTAGGTATTATGTGACATTTATTGATGACCACACAAGAAAAGTGTGGGTATACTTCATGAAGGATAAGAGTGAGGTGTTCACTCATTTTTAGAATTTCAGAGTTATGGTTGAAAATCAAATAGGAAAATATGTAAAGTGCCTAAGGTCAGATGGAGGGGGAGAGTACTTCTCCAATGAGTTCTCTGAATTTTTGAAAAAGAATGGTATTCGGAGATAGTTTACATGCATATACACTCCGCAACAAAATGGAGTTGTTGAGCAAAAAAACAAGCACATTGCTGAGATTGCGCAAGCATTGATGGGAGAGAAGAATATGCCGCATAGCTATTGGGGTGAGGCTATTTCTACAGCAGTTTACATCATGAACAGGACTCCAACTGCAGCCATACATGATGTAACTCCAAAGGAGAGGTTTACTAGTAGAAAACCTTATTTGTCTCATCTGAAAGTCTTTGGATGCATTGCATATGTGCATGTGCCAGATGAGCTGAGAACTAAGCTCGATCCAAAAGTAGAAAAATGTGTGTTTATTGGGTATTCCCTTGAGCAAAAGGGATATAGGTGTTATGGCAAAATTTTTAGAAAAAAATACATATCTTCTCCCCCGAAAAAATTTTCAATAATAGCAGTGAAGCTATTGCAAAATTTTCAGAAAATAATACATATCTTATTTTTATGCATAATGCTAAAAGAGGACTTCCTACCATATTCTAGGATTGGACATCCTATGCAAAAAGAATGATTTTCATCATATTCATGGGAAATAAATTTTTGAGAATCAAGGATCAAGGATCAAGGATCCAATGAGTAAATGGACGTTTAGACTTAGCTCTCATTAATGAAGCTTAAGAAATGAAAATACAATATGTAAATGCTCTTTCTGAGTTTTTATTATTCAATTCTGATAAGGTTTATTTTCCCTTTTTAAACCTTCAACAACAGCACTCTGCTACGTAGATTTAATGGGATTGAGAAAAAGTACCTTTAACTAGGCCAAGCAATTGGCAAAAACTTAGAAAAGTCCTATCGGTATCGAAAGTAGAAAACGGTACTAAAAGTGGATGTGATCAGATGTAATATGGAGCTGAATGAATGTAAATGAATGCGATGGGATGTAAATGGGATAAGAGGAGATGTGAATACGATGTGAGAAGATGTGAATACGATGTGAGAAGATATAAATGGATGTGATGTGATTAGATGAGATGTAAATGTGATAAGAGGAGATGTGAATACGATGTGAGAAAGCTGACGGAGAGTCAATGGAGGACGTCTCGCATAGCAAGGTTAGTCGAGGTCTTGACCAACCTCGATTTGATTTAAATGGTGAGCTTCCAGTACGGTGGATGAGGAACCAAGGAAGCAGCCTATGAGTGAAGCGCTAGGTGACCTGCGAAGGAGCCTAGAGGGTGCTGACCATACGGTGCTCGGGCTCTGGGTCACCGAAGATACCCACGCGTGCGTCGGGGAAGAAAATGGAACAAGGAGTTAGAGTTGTTTTCTAAACTCGGGTATGGATCTGGTTGATTTGCCTTGCTGGTCCTCAACGGATGAGTCCATGGCTCTTTTATATGGATCTGTTGGTTGATCTTGCTGATTTTCAACGGAGAGCCCATCTAGATTTTTCTTATGTGATTATATTTTTGGGTACTATGAGCTAGGAACTATTGAAAAGGCCCCTGAGTGAACAGGTGGTGAGCGTTCTCGTTACCAATGATGCCATAGATAGACCGATGTTGTAAATCGGAATTCAAGCTAAATATTTTGGAGGATTATGATTAGTGATACTATGGTTTCATTAGAAGATTGTTTTAAAGATAGCTGAATCTGTGAAACATGCAATTTCATATTGGGTGTGTAAGTGGTGTGACTATCTTGAAGTTTGCTTGAAGCGTCGGCTAGGGAGCCTGGGAACTCTTTTCCCTGGTACCCGGGACAAAACATAACCAAATTCCTAAATGGATCCTATCACTATAGTGGTTGGGCGGTTGGCTAACCCATGGGATTGGATGAGCTTAGGCTGGACTGATGGATCCCTAAAATGAGACTCAATTCTGTTAAGTTACGATAGTTGAAGTAAATCCCAGATAACCCTTGTTCTATGGAAAAGAATCAATGGCTGTGCCTCTTGATGAGGAAAAAAGCGTTGGTCTCTATGATCCAAGTGCAAGTCTCTTCCTTGATTTGACCATGAGACTTACGGGTTCAGTCGGATTAGTTTGGTTACTGAAGACCTTGACTACATTAGAATATAATATCCCAGAGGAATTGCCTATGTCTGCTGGGCGAGGAGGTTTTTCCAAGTTCGGTTTTGGAAGAACCGAGGAATTAGTCTCTTGTTCGGATATCCGTGGGTGAGGCCCCGAGTGAGAGGCTCTACCCTGGGCAAGAAGTGCTATGTCTAGTGCTAGCACCCCAAGAATTCGTTGCGCAGAGGGGGTAGGGATATTTCACCCAATATGAAATTGCCATTTTAACAGATTCGGCTGTCTTTAAAACAATCTTTCAATGAATTCATAGTATGATTGATCATAATCCTCCAAAATATTGAGTCCATTGTTTTACAAAATATATCATCCCGCTGAAGACCAACTGGTCAACCAACGAGATCCAATATCAAAATTCACTTCACAAAATAACTTTTTTAAGTTCATTCGTATCTTCCTCAACGTACGCATGGGTGTCTTAGCAACCGCGAGCCCGTGCATCACTTGGTCAGAACCCTCTAGGATTCTACTTAGGTGTCCTAGCACTTCACTCAGGGACCGCTCCGTCATTCCTCACCCATTATACCGAAAGCGCACAATTTTAACCATACCGAGGCTGGTCAAGACCTCGGCAAGCTTTGCCGCGAGCTTTGCCGCGAGCGACGTCCCTCGACAACTCCCCGCCAGCTGATGCTCAACGAGTCTCTCCTTAGTTAATCACATACTAAATGCTTCCTCCAGCATTCTGGTCAAGACCTCGGCAAGCTTTGCCGCGAGCAACGTCCCTCGACAACTCCCCGCCAGCTAATGCTCAACGAGTCTCTCCTTAGTTAATCACATACTAAATGCTTCCTCCAGCATTCTGGCATAAAACAGTCCTTTAAAAGAAAACAAAGATTCTATGTAAGTAGAATTCCCTGTTCGAGATTGGTTCCACAAAACCCTTTTCCCGTAATCCAGATTTTCTTAATGAGAGTCATTGATCTCTCATCACGGTAATCTACCCATCATTTGACTGAATTTCCAACTAGATTCTTGGTGATTTTGGTTAAGTAAAAATTACGCTAAATCAATTGTAGTCTATTCTTTGTGTCAAGAATTGGAATTTGTCTCAAGGTTTTTGCCTGATTCAGATTCGAGAGATGGGCAAGTAGTTTACTGGCCGCCCCTCTCACAGTCGTGGTCTAACCAAAATTATTCAGTTTACTTCTAACTTTGATTCCTAAGGATTTTCTTCAGATAAAAATCTACTGAACTTTTAACCGTAAGGAAAACTCTAACTTTATGAAATTCATTTCTTCCTAACCACAATAGACTAAGAAATAGTTCCATACGAGAATATCGAGATTTTATAAAAATACTCTTCTTCCATTAATCCAATTTCGGGTAAATATCAATTTGGTGATTTATCCACATAAAAATATCTAAGAATATTCTTTCCACCAATTTAATTTTCTATGTGGAATTATGGTGAAATTTTCTCTTTTGCCACCATAAAATTAATTTAAACCTTTTTCTACTTAAAATACCATAAAAATTCCTCCTTTAATTAAATACAAATATCCATTTTTTTTAATATGCTTAAAATTCCTCTTTTTGTATTTAAATGATTGAATTCCAAATGTCATGGGAATTCATCTTTTATCATTTAAAAATTATTATACATAAAATAAATTTATCAAAAATTTTTCTTTTTCTTAATTAATTAATTATGCATAAATACAACAAAAAGTATTCTTTCCTAAATATGGTCAAAATCATTCTTTTGCTTTAAATTTCTAAACCTACAATATGGTAGGAGTTCCTCTTTTAGTAAAATGCATAAAAATAAGATATGTATTTTTTTCAAAAAAATTTGCCATAGCTTCGCTGCTATTATACTGATAATTTTCAATTTTCGTAAAAGAATAAAACCTTGTAATGAAAATATGATAGAAGATCTAATTTTAAGCTTAAATCTAAACTATGAATTTAAATCATAATTTTAACCATAATCATAAACTTAATTATGATTATCCCACTAGATTAAGCTAATTCCATTATTCCTCTTTTTCCAATTTAATAGGATAATCTATTTCTCATTCAGACTCAATTAAAGTAGTTTTTAACTACTTATAAATAATCTAAAAGAAATAACCATTATTTTGTTAACACAAAATCATGAAAATACCATTTTCTTAATCTCTAGCTTATCAAGCCTAGAGAAACTTTGGTTAGTATGTCAACTACCACAAAAATGGAGTTGTAACCTGATTGCACTGAAGGTAGTCTAGTGACAAAATCCATACTGATACATTTCCACTTCATCTCTGGAATGTATAGGGGCTGCAGTTTTCCTGGCATCTTGACTCTCTCTGCCTTGACTCTCTGACACATTAAGCATTGTTGCACATGATCAAGTACATCCTTTTTGAGTCCTGGCCAGAAGAAGCTTTTCTTCACAGACATATAGGTTTTTATAAACCCTAGATGTCGAGCTATCAGGCTATCATGGGCTTCTCTCAGAATCCTTCCCTTTATTTCCTCATCATTAGGAATGCATAGCGGATTATTATAATACATGCATCCTTCATCCAATTTGTGTCCAAGGACTCGACTCATTTTCTGAGGAGTCTTGCTTTCGTGCATCAAAAGGGTAGCAATAGGGGCAAAGAATTTGTCTTACATGATTCTCTCCCTTGCTTCACTGATCAATGGATTTGACACCACTGTAATTGCAAGCAAGGAGGCTTTTCTGCTGAGTGCATCTGCTACCACATTTTCTTTCCCTGGCCGATGCTTGATTTCAAAATCGAATTCCTGTAGGGTATGCATCCATCTCCTTTGACGCATGTTGAGATCCCTTTGGGTGAAGATCCACTTCAGACTTTGATGATCTGTTCATCAAGGTGAACCTCTGTCCCAAAAGATAATGTCTCCATAACTTTAGAGCATAAACTACTGAGAGTAACTCCAAGTCATGGATGGCATAATTTCTCTCATGTGTTCTGAGCTTTCTAGATTCATAGGCCACTACATGTGTTCTAAGCTTTCTAGATTCATAGGCCACTACATGACCTTCCTGCATAAGAGCACCGCCTAAGGCAAACCCACTGGCATCAGTAATAAACTACCTCAAAAGGTTTGGTAAAATCTGGCAATTTAAGGACAGGGTTGGATGCTCAAGCTATCTTCAACTTATCAAAGGCACTCTGACACATAGTAGTCCACTGAAATAGGGTACTCTTCTTAAGAAGGTTAGTTAAAGGGGATGCTATATCTGAGCATACCTGGGTATAAAAATTCTATACCATCCGATTAATCCTAGGAATCCTCTGACTTCCTTTACCGTCTTGGGTTCCGGCCAATCTACGACTGCTTGGATCTTTGCGAGGTTAGGAGAAATCCCATCTTTAGACACTATGAATCCCAAGTATTCCACCTAGTCAACAGAGAAAGAACACTTGCTCTTTTTGCAAAGAGTTGGTGCTTTCTTAGGATTTCCAGGAACTTGCGCACATGATCTTCATGATCTGTAGCATTCTTTGAGTATCCCAAGATGTCATCAAAGAAGACAAGAACAAAATCATCCAAGTATTCTTTGAGAATATCCTGCATAAGAGATGATTAAACGTTACCAGGGCATTAGTCAATCCAAACGGCATGGCTATGAACTCATAATGCCCATAGTGAGTATTGAATATTGTCTTCAGGATGTCCCGTTCCTTGATTTTGATTTGGTAGTACCCGATTTGAGATCTATCTTTGTGAACATTTAGGTTCCACTTAACCGATCCAAAAGTTCATTGATCCTAGGGATAGGATACTTATTTTTAATTATTAATTGATTTAATTCTTTGTAGTAAATACAGAGTCTTAACATTCCATCTTTCTTCTTCTTTTGAAAGAGAACGGGCGCACCCTAAGGTGAGACATTGGGTCTGACGAATCCCTGTTCTAATAGTTGTCTTAACTGCTCCTTAAGTTCTATGGCTTCAGGGACTGTCATTTTGTATGCACGCTGGGCTACTGGGGCTGAGCTTCGGGGGTTAACTCGATCTCATGATCTACTTCGCGAGACAGAGGCATCTCAGTCAGCTCTTCTTGGAACACATCTGTATACTCACTTAACCACTCTGGTTCTTTAGCCTTGCATTTTATGTCTACGAGATTCATCTTAATGACATAAACAGCTTGCCTCTTTCTGAGCCCTTTTAACAATTTAGAAGCATTGACTAATTGCAACACTGGGGATCTAAAAATTCTAGTTCCTCGAACTTTATTCCCGTGAAGGTCAAGGAAAGAGATGGTTCCATTGTGACAATGAATGTCAGCCTGATTCTTATGGAGCCAATCCATTCCAAGGATTCCATTATAGATTCCCAAGGGTAGGACTCTGAATTGGCCATCTGTTACATTCTCATCTAGACTAAACTGAATAAGGTTTGTCTCAAGGTGTGTGAAAAGAATCTTTCCACCACTGGCCAATTCCACTTGCATAGGTTTCCATGATTTTTGATTTAGGACTAACTTACGTAGACATCCTGGGGAAATAAAAGAATGAGTACTTCCTGAATCAATCAAAAGCTTGAATTTCTTACCCTGGTACTTTGCTGGAGTCTGGAGGACTGAAAATTGACGATTCTTCCCCTGATGCTCAATTGCAGCAGCATAGATCTGTCCTTTTTCTTCCTCCACCTCCTCAGCTATAGTGACGGCTCTAGCTGTTGCAGTCTGAGGTGGAACTCTCTCTCTTTGGTTTCCCCAATTCCGGGAGGGAGTTCGAAGACTGCTTTGCATGGAGGCTGCAAGCTGAGCTGGCACTCTTCTGGGGTTACCCTGCGCGGGGGACCCTGATTCGACTGATACGAAGGAGTCTATCTCTGAACTCTGGGACCCTGGCTTCCTTGGCCCACACAAGGAGATGGGTAATCCTTGAGCTGGTGTCCAAACCCCTGACAACCAAAACACATGTTCTCACTTCGAAGCTCTTTCCTTTGCATTCTTGAAAGAGCCGGAGTTCCTGAGAAAGAGCTTTGAGGAAAAGGTCTTCCTTCATTCCTGAAACTTCCTGTCTCTAGATTCTGATTCGGACCTTGGTGTCTTTGTGGAGACGGAAGGTTGGAAGAACTCCCCGGTGTTTGGAATCTCTTGAAGGATGAGGGAGTTGGCTTTGGTGGGACTTTAACGATGAAGGCTTTGGCAAAGTCCTTCGCCATTCTTACAACTTCAGCCATGGAAACTGGCTTGGCATTCTTGACCAGGGTGTCTAAAGGTTCGTTCATTCCTCGAATGAACTTGGCGATAAGTTTCTCTTTGCCTAGCAGTGGTGATACTTGAGGAGAAGAGCAAACGCCTGGTAATATTCTTCAATAGTTTTGCTTCCCTGGTTTAGCTCTAAGAATTCATTCATCTTAGTTTCTAAAAATCCAGGGAGACAAAATCTCTTTCTTAGATAGGCTTTGATATTATTCTAGGACTGGGTATTCCTATCTAGATGGTTGGTATCGCAATGGTTGATATCATTCTAGGACTGGGTATTCCTATCTAGATGGTTGGTATCGCAATGGTTTCTCCATGCCACCCTGGTTGTTTCCACAATCTTTAGCCTAGCGAGTGCCATTTTTCTCCTCTCGTTGTATGTGCTGACATCAAAATATTCCGTCATGGCCTTGACCCACTTCTCCATAGCCTCGCCTAGGTTTTTCCCTTCACCCTGAAGGGTCCTGGCTGAGTTGTGTGAAGGGCCTTATGAACGTCATGAAAGATGCAGGGGAGAAGAGAGCTTGAGCTCTTGCAAGCACACACACACTCACAAAACCCTAAAAGAGAACACACAAGGTGAGAGGCTGAAAATCTTCTTCTTCTTCACTCAACACTCAACACACCATATACAAAGATAAGAGTACACTCATATGAAAAGGTACTCAACCAAATACATACTAGGGTTCTTTATAGTGTAAACCCAACTAAATGAGCTGGCGCTATAACTATGCCAGTCTCTAGAATGGCTGTTACACAGCCTGTCATCCCACTGGCTGCATATCACCCATGATCTCACCAACCATGCCAGTGGTGTAAATGTGGGGCCTATCCCCCAGGAAGGTCATCACTGTCCACCGCCTCACTAGATGAGCTCGATATCTCAACACTCCCCCCCTCGAGCTCAACTCTATCTCATGTACACCAAGCGAAGCCCTGAATCTGCGGAGCTTCTCTGTACCCAATGCTTTGGTGAAGATGTCAGCTACTTGATCCTGTGTGCTGATATAAACAAGGTCGACGTCTCCTGCCAAGACCTTCTCTCTGACAAAATGGTAGTGGACCTCTATATGCTTCGTGCGGGCATGAAAAACTGGGTTCCTGGCCCAACTGTATACTGCTAATGTTGTCACAAAAAATGACAACTTGTCTATCCACTGATAGACCCAAATCTGCAAGTAGCTTTCTCAACCAAGCTACCTCACATGCTGCTATAGCAGCACCTCTGTACTTGGCCTCTGTAGTACTGGATAAAGTAACCATAGGCTGCTTCTTGCTGCTCCAAGTCACCGCAGCACTCCCCAAAGAAAACATGAAGCCACTAGTAGATCTTCTATCTGAGATACTATGTGTATCCATGTACACATATCTCTATCCCAGTTTCATAAAATAGTCCACAATGCAAAATAGACCTCACATACCTCAGTATGCGTCTCAATGCATCCAAATACGGCTTCCAAGGAACCTGTATAAACTGACTCACCAACCCAACAGCATAGCTCAAATCTGGCTTGGTGATCGTCATGTAGATCCGGCTTCCTACTATGCGTCTATACATAGTAGGATCCTCCAAAATCTCTCCTGAATCTGCACTCAACTTGCCATTCTGATCCAATGGCACTGAGATAGGTTTACAGCCTGTCATACTATACTTGGACAACATGTCCAAGCCATACTCTCTGCAGTAATCCAATACCATGTGGTGACCTAATCACCTCAATGCCCAAGAAATATCTGAGCTCCCCCAGATCCTTCATCTCAAACTTCTGTCTAAGCAAGATCTTTACATTAAGGATCTCTGCGTCATGGTCTCCCGTAATAATCAAGTCATCTACATAGATGACAACAAGCATAACCCCTCTATCACTGTGTCTCATATACAGCGAGAAATCTGCATTGGCTACATGAAAGCCAATAGTGACAAGATATTCAAAAATCTTGTCAGACCATGCTCTTGGTGCTTGTTTTAAGCCATACAAGGCTTTCTTCAACCTGCACACATGCTTGGGGTGACTCACATCCTCATAACCAGGTGGCTGCAACATATACACCTCTTCCTGCAAATCCCCATTCAAGAATGCATTCTTTACATCCATCTGATGTAAAGACCATTTCTTTGACGTAGCCACTGCTATCACAACTCTCACTGTTGCCATCTTGGCTTCTGGGCTGAAACATTTCCAACAGCCTCATCAATGCATGTGGGCTCTATGACCTGTACAACTTTTACCATGTATGCATAGTGATGTGCCACATAACCATCATAGGTAAACCTCTATATAGGATTCTTCACCCTCCCAGATCTTTGCAGCTTTGCATTCATGGCTTCTATAGCCTTCTTTACACCAGGTGTTCTCATAGAGCTGGTATCCCAAGCTCCTCATCAATGCTCATCTCTAAGCCACTAGACTCTCCATCAACATGAGAATGCCCTGCAGAAATGTCAGGCATACTAAGGGACTCAACCACTTTCTTTTTGCCTTTATGTGATGTACTAATCACATTTGCAGGACTGGTATTATGACGCAGCCTACTACTCCATGGTCTATCAACTGAACCACTAGATGAGGACTCTCCTGGTCCACTCAAAGACTGTGATTGCTGACTTACATTCTGTGCAACCACATTTCCACTCACATCAGCCCCAACAGCTTCTTTTTCAATAGCATACCAGCGCTCATCTCATCAAAAACAACATCCCTGCTTACCCTCAACTCACGTGTAGCAGGGTTATAACACCTGTATCCCTTTTGCTCAAGGGAATATCCAATAAACACACATTTTTCAGATTTTGGATCCAGCTTAGTTCTCAGCTCATCTGGCACATGCACATATGCAATGCATCCAAAGAGTTTCAGATGAGACAAATCAGGTTTTCTGCCAGTAAACCTCTCCTCTGGAGTTACATTGTGTATGGCTGCAGTTGGAGTCCTGTTCATGATGTAAACTGCTGTAGAAACAACCTCAATAGCTATGCGGCATATTCTTCTCTTCCATCAATGCTCGCGCAATCTCAGTAATGTGCCTATTTTTTTGCTCAGCAACTCCATTTTGCTACGGAGTGTATCTGCATGTAAACTGTCTCCGAATACCATTTTTCTTCAAAAATTCAGAGAACTCATTGGAGAAGTACTCTCCCCCTCCATCTGACCTTAGGCACTTTACATATTTCCCTGTTTGCTTTTCAACCATAACTCTGAAATTCTAAAAATGAGTGAACACCTCACCCTTCTCCTTCATGAAGTATACCCACACTTTCCTTGTGTGGTCATCATCAATAAATGTCACATAGTACCTGTAGCCTCCCATAGACATGGTCTTCGTAGAACCCCATACATCTGAATGCACAACATCTAGTGCATTTTTGCTCACATTTCTGTTATGTGAAAATACATGCTTTGTTTTGCTTTCCAAATTGGCATGCTTCACATATTTTTTGTAACCCTGCCCACAATTCCTTTAGTCTGCATAGACTTCATTCTCTGCACATTCACATGTCCAATTCTTTTATGCCAAATGTCTATGTCTGCAACAATTCCTGAACCATTTGCAAACATTGCAGCACTCACTTCAAGCATGTTTACATTCAACGTAAACATTCTGCCAACTTTGTTGTCTTTTGCAACCAACCTACACTTGTCTTTAAAGTCTTCAACATAACAACAATCAGGGTTGAACCAAACCTGCAAACCCTGCTTAATCATCTCGCCAACTGAAACCAAATTCTTTGTTATGTTCGAAACATGTACATCTGCAAGGTACTTCACTTTGCCATCCTCCTGCATAGACAATGGCACATCTCCAACATGGGCAATTGGATGAGCAGTGTCATCCCTTGTTTCCACAAAACCTGGTCTTTCAAGGTTTTTCATCTCCTTGAACGACTCCCCTGACTTGTCATGTGGTTCGAAGCACCTGAATCAACGTACCATACATCATCTTTATGTGCTGCTGCAACATTTTTCAGACATGGCATTAACGACATGCTACATAACAAACAACCTTTCATTATCCTCATTGTTTCTGCTCGAGGCTGCATAGTTGTTTTGCTACAATTTTCCATTTTGTATCTCAACCTTCTTCTTATAACAATTTGCCTGCACATGTCCACGCTTACCACAATAAAAGTATCCACGTGTATCATTATACTGCCTTTGCCAGTTTCCACGACCTCTTTGACTCCCCCTGCCTCTGAATTGGCCTCTTCCACCTGCGTGTTGTTATTGTTGTTGTTGTGAATTCTGGGACTATTGTTGTTGCTGCTGTGCTGGCCATAATTCTGATTACCTGTTCGGCCACATCCTTGACCGCGTCCACGGCCTCCTCTACCTCGTCCTCTTCTTGAACTTGTGTAGAAGGCCTATTGCTCTGAACTATTTTTGTTTTGTGAAGACTGTTGGTCTTCACCCAGGCTCTTCTCTTCTGTAATCAACATAGATACCAAATCTATAAAATTGGGAATGTTTTCTGGAGTCTGAATAGATGTCTTGAACGCCTTGTATTGTGGCCCGAGACCACGTAAGACTTCCACCTTATCATCATCATCTACTGAAACACCAATAGATGCAAGGGATTCCACAATACCCTTTATCTTCCAATGCATAGTCATTCACAGACATACTCTTTTTTTCCACAGTATGAAGTTCATTCTTCAACTGTATCTTTCGTACCTTGGTATTTTTTTCATCATAGAGTTTTACCAAGGTGTCCCGGGAGACTTGGCATCCTGTATGTGCCCAATCATGGTGTCCTGTCCTGTGTATACTGATAGAGAGCCAATACATAACTTTTCTGGCTCCTTGGTTCCAATCCTTGAACTCTTTCACATCTGCACAGCAGCAGTCGGATTGATCTCCGGTGTCTCCGGTGCCTCTTCATGCTATAGTCCCAATAACCCTTTCCCATCAGGAAATTCGTCAACCTGAACCTCCAAGCATGGAAGTTGTTCTTATCAAGCTTCTCAGCAACAATCTTGTTTATGCCATCATTTAACATCTTGCTAGACACAAATTTACCAGAAACAGCACTCTGGTTTGTCCTGCACAAACTGCTATATTTTCTGCAGCGGTACTGTAGTACACTCAAATGTCATAACCAGTGACATTTGAGGTCACAACCAGTGACCTCAATGTGCATATATACAACCCAATGGCAGCTGTTGACCTCCTTGCAGCACACACAATGTCTGCACAACCAATCTGTCTTCCTGCAGTTCTTAAAACAGAGTTCTGCAGAGAATCGATGACTTACCTGAAATCGCCTGCTTTTTGAAAAGCGGAGGTCCTAACGCGTCCGAAACGCGTTTTCAGCCTGAAAAATGAAGTCGGATAGGACAATAAAGTTGCCCTATAGCTTTACTCCCGCGAAGAAAGCTCCTCAATCAAAGATCGTTTGCCGGTGCCTCCCGTAGAGAGCTCCCGACAAGGATGTAGTCGCCAACACAAATAGGGAAGAGTAGTTGAAGCTCTTACCCTAATATGCTTCCTGTGCTTCTCTTGCTTGCAACTCAGTCCTTAGCATGAACCAGGCTCTGATACCATGAAAAGATGCAGGGGAGAAGAGAGCTTGAGCTCTTGCAAGCACACACACACTCACAAAACCCTAAAAGAGAACACACAAGGTGAGAGGCTGAAAATCTTCTTCTTCTTCACTCAACACTCAACACACCATATACAAAGATAAGAGTACACTCATATGAAAAGGTACTCAACCAAATACATACAAGGGTTCTCTATAGTGTAAACCCAACTAAATGAGCTGGCGCTATAACTATGCCAGTCTCTAGAATGGCTGTCACATAGCCTGTCATCCCATTGGCCGCATATCACCCATGATCTCACCAACCATGCCAGTGGTGTAAGTGTGGGGCCTATCCCCCAGGCGGGTCATCAGTGTCCACCGCCTCACTAGATGAGCTTGATATCTCAACACGTCGGGGGGGGTCAAGCTCTTCCTCATCAGTGAGAGGATCTGGCTATCGGCCCACGGTTCGCTCGCCTCATGATTCTGCCAAAAATGATACATTATTAAATTTTTATTTTGATTTCGTCAAAATGAGATCCTAAGACTTCAGAGGTTCGAAAAATGATTGTTTAAACACGATAAACGATCTTATTGGAGATCTATGACATATGTCCGAATAACAGATCTTGCTTTTTCAATTTGTCAATAATAAACAATCACTTATATAATAGGAAATTTTTTCACAAAACATTTCTTTATTTATATAGAGGTTGCAATATGTACATAGAGAATCTCGGCTCCAGAAAGTCAAAACCTCCTCGAGAAATGCATGACGATGATACTGGGCTACAGACATGCCCTGATACAAATGTTCTCTTACTGCCAAAGGACTACTAACTTATTCCTTGGAATAAAGCGGCTAAGAAGTCTATAGATATGGTAGGAAAGTATAAAATCTCGAGGCATGGGGTGATATAGAATAACACCATGAATCACTTTTAGTCTCATCAAAATCATGGCCAACGAGATATTTTCCCTCAGAATCACGCGCTGGTCGCAAGAGGCATGGACATACTACCCTACAAACCACTTGTGCTGCCGTCTCTCCGCTGGTATTACTGATCATAATCCTCCAAAATATTGAGTCCATTGTTTTACAAAATATATCATCCGGACTCTTCCCGCCGGTCGCTGAAGACCAGCTCGTCAACCAACGAGATCCAATATCAAAATTCAATTCTCAAAAGTAATTATTTTCAGTTCATCTGTATCTTCCTCGACGTATGCATGGGTGTCTTAGAGCAACTGCGAGCCCATGCATGGGTGTCTTAGAGCAACTGCGAGCCCATGCATCACCTGGTTAGAACCCTTTAGGATCTTTCTTAGGTTTCCTAGCACTTCACTCAGGGACTGCTTCGTCAGTCCTTGCCCATCATACTCGAAGAGCACCATTTTAACAATACCGAGGCTGGTCAAGACCTCGGCAAGCTTTGCCGTGAGCGACGTCCCTCGACAACTCCTCGCCAACTGTTGTAACGAGTCTCTCCTTAGTTAATCACGTACCAAATGCTTCCTCCAGCATTCTGGCATAAAACAATCCTTTTAAAAAAATAGAGATTCTATGCAAGTAGAATTCCCAGTTCGAGATTAGTTCCACAAAATCCTTTTTCGTAATCCAGCTTTTCTTAATGAGAGTCATTGATCTCTCATCACAGTAATCTACCCATCATTTGACTAAATTTTCAACTAGATTCTTGGTGATTTCGGTTAAGGAAAAATTACGCTAAATCAACGGTAGTCTATTCTTTGTGTCAAGAATTGGAATTGGTTTCGAGGTTTTTGCTTGATTCAGACTCAAGAGATGGGCAAGTAGTTTACTGGCCGCCCCTCTAACAGTTGTGGTGTCTAACCAAAATTATTCAGTTTACTTCTAACTTTGATTCCTCAGGATTTTCTTCAGATAAAAATCTACTGAACTTTTAACCATAAGGAAAATTCTAACTTTATGAAATTCATACCTTCCTAACCACAATAGACTAAGAAATAGTTCTATATGAGAATATTGGGATTTTATAAAAATTCTCTTCTTCCATTAATCCAAATTTGGGTAAATATCAATTTGGTGATTTATCCACATAAAAATATCTAAGAATATTCTTTCCACCAATTTAATTATCAACCCTAATTTTCTAGGTGGAATTATGGTGAAAATTTCTCTTTTGTCATCAAAATTAATTTAAACCTTTTTCTTCTTAAAATACCATAAAAATTTCTCTTTTAATTAAATATAAATATCCATTTTTTAATATGCTTAAAATTTCTCTTTTTGTATTTAAATGATTGAATTTTGATTGTCATGGAAATTCATCTTTTATCATTTAAAAATTCTTATACATAAAATAAATTTATCAAAATTTTCTCTTTTTCTTAATTAATTAATTATACATAAATACAACAAAAAGTATTCTTTCCTAAATATGGTCAAAATCATTCTTTTGCATTAAATTTCTAAACCAACAATAAGGTAGGAGTTCCTCTTTTAGTATTATGCATACAAATAAGATATGTATTTTTTTCAAAAAAATTTGCCAGAAAAATTTGCCATAGCTTCGCTGCTATACTGATAATTTTTACCTTTCCTAAAAGAATAAAACCTTGTAATGAAAATATAATAGAAGATCTAATTTTAAGCTTAAATCTAAACTATGAATTTAAATCATAATTTTAACCATAATCATAAACTTAATTATGATTATCCCATTAGATTAAGCTAATTCCATTATTTCACTTTTTTCAATTTGATAAGATAATCTATTTCTCATTTAGAATCAATTAAAGTAGTTTTTAACGACCTATAAATAATCTAAAAGAAATAACCATTATTTTGTTAACACAAAATCATGAAAATACCATTTTCTTAATCTCTAGCTTATCAAGCCTAGAGTTTGGTTTTGAAATAAGAAATTATCAATGAGAAGCATTCTTTTGCTAAAGAATTAGCCATAGAGATGACTATTCTTTTTGAGAGAGAGATATACTTAAGAAAGCATTCTAAATAAGCATAATGATTAATTTTCTCTTAATTAAAAATTAAGATTCTTAGAGAAAGCTTGATTTGAATTAAAACAATCATTTATAAAACTTCTCAAGCTTGAGAGGGGTTGAGAAGAGAAGTCATTTGAGGAAATTAACAAAAACCATAAAAATCCATTCTTACCTCAAGGATTAGCTTGTTTCTTTCTCTAGAAGTGAAGCCCCGAACCAATCAATTGGTTAGCAAGAGGAGAAGAGAACTCCAAGAGTTGTTGAAGAGAGAGAAGCTCCAAGCTCCCCAAAAGCAGAGAAAAATTAAGGGATAATAGAAAATATGATTATTTTAATTTAGTACTGGCATGGTATAGCTCAAAGATGAGAATACAAAGGAATGAGGGTCTATTTATAGGTGAGGGAGGCCACTAACTAAGTCCAACTGAGTTTTATAATTTTCTAACTTCAATTTGACTCAATTTGGACAAGATTTGGACTAGTTTAGCTCCCTTTTTGATTCAGTTTGATCTAGGAGAGAGGAGAGATAAAAATATCACAATGTTTTGAATTAAAAAACCCTTCCACACATGTTAAAAAGACGCCTACCTCAAAGGTCCCCCTCTCCTTACCAAGGTGTCAAAAATTCATAATTTCTCTAAAATATCTCTTTTTTTTAGTAATATCTCTTAATTTTTAACTAATAAACCTTGTACTCAGTCAACTCTTCATCTTATGTGAGCATTTACTCATTTTTGGGTAATTTCTTTTATTCTTTAGATTTATCTCACCCCAACACTTGGATTAATCCTATTGGCCCATTGAGGATTTATTTTTATTTCAAAAGTGTTATTTTCATTAAAATTGATTTTATGCATAGAAAGATGCATAAAGGATTTATTTTTATTTCAAAAGTGTTATTTTCCTAAAATTTAAACTTTATGCATAAAAGGATTTTTATAAAAGTGTTACTCCCACTGAAGTTGATTTTTATGCATAAATAGATGCGTAAAGAATCTTTATATCACAATTAGAATTCTCTTAAATTCTATGTTTAAATTCTATGAAATAGATGTGAATGAATGGATGGATGGATGTGATGTGAATAGAGGTGATGAGATGTAAGGTGAATAAATGTGATGTGAATCAGATAAATGTGAATGAATGGATAAGATGTGATGTCATGTGAATTAGGATGTAAATGAATGATATGGGATGTCAGTGGTGGGTGAATGGATGTGGATGTGTATGTGAAAGAATGTGATGTGGATGTGTATGCGAAAGAATGTGATGTGATGAAAAGAGATGTGATGTGACATGAATATATGTGGATGTGAAGTGATAGATATGAATGTATGAATAGATGTGGGTAGTCGTACAGGTGAACGATTGGATGGATGTGTATAAATGAGATATGATGTGGATAGAAGTGATGTGATATAATGTGGATAGAATGTATGTGAGTGGATGGTTATGAGAATGTATGTGGTGGATATGAATGAACGAATGTGATGGATCTGAATGAATGTGATGGATATGAATGAATGTGATGTGATGAATGTAAATGGATGTGATGTAAATGAATGTGATGGACGTGAATAGATGTGAATGGATGTGATGTAAATGAATGTGATGGACGTGAATAGATGTGAATGGATGTGATGTAAATGAATGTGATAGACGTGAATGGATGTGAATCGAGATGTGAATGTAAATGAATGTGATGGATGTGAATAGATGTGAATGGATGTGAATCGAGATGTGAATGAAGGAGATGTGAATCGAGATGTGAATGAAGGAGATGTGATGTCATGTGAATCGGGATGTAAATGAATGAGATGTGATGTCATGTGAATCGCGATATAAATGAATGAGATGTGATGTAAATTGGGATAGATGTGATATGTGATGTGAATGATTATGATGTGATGAGAATGGGAATACATATGAAATAAATGAGGATTGATATGGAACAATGTGGAAAGACGAGAGTTTGCTATAGAAACTATATTTATGACCTGTTTTTAAAATGACTATTTTATGTCAAGAATGCTGGGGAAGCATTTTGACCATCTTGTGAATAAGGTCGTGGAGACCAATTTGATAAAGTTGCAACAGCTGACGGAGAGTCAATGGAGGACGTCTCGCGTAGTAGCAAGGTCGGCCGAGGTCTTGACCAGCCTCGGTTGTCGATTTAAATAGTGAGCTTCTGGCACGGTGGATAAGGGAAAAAAGGAAGCGGCCTATGAGTGACGCATTAGGTGACCTGCGAAGGATCCTAGAGGGTGCGAACCATACGGTGCTCAGGCTCTGGGTCACCGAAGATACCCACACGTGCGTCGTGGAAGATATTGGAACAATGAGTAAGAGTTGTTTTCTGAATTCGGGCATGGATCTGGTTGATTGACCTTGCGGATGAGTCCATGGTTCTTTTATATGGATCCGTTGGTTGATCTTGTTGATCTTCAATGGAGATTCCATTTTGATATGTGAATATATTGCCGAGTACTATGAGTTAGGAACCATCGAAAAGGCCCCTATAAGTGGACAGGTGGTGAGCGTTCTAGTTGCCAATGATGCGATAGGTACATCGATGAAGGAATGATTAGAAATAAGGATTCAACCGGAGATTTTGAGGATTATGATCAGTGACACTATGATTTCATTAAATGATTGTTTTAAAGATAGCTGAATTTGTGAAAAAGACAATTTCATATTGGGTGTGTAAGTGGTGTGACTAGTTTTAAGTTTGCATGAATATCCGGCTAGGGGACATGGGAACTCTTTTCCCTGGTACCCGAGACAAAACCTAACCAAATTCCTAATTGGATCCCATCACTACAGTGGTTGGGCGGTTGGCTAACCCACAGGACTGCATTGATGGATTGATGGGGTTAGGTTGGATTGATGGATCCCTAAAATGAGACTCAATTCTGTTATGGTACGATAGATGAAGTAAATCCCGGATAAAAATTATTCTATGGAAAAGAATCAATGGTTGTGCCTCTCAATAAGGAAAAAAGCGTTGGTCTCTATGATCCAAGTGCAATCTTTTCCTTGATCTGACTATGGGACTTACGGGTTCGGTCAGATCAGTTCAATTAGTTAAGACTTTTGACTACGTTAGAGTAAAAATATCCTGGAGGAATCGCCCGTGCTTTCTGGGTGAGGAAAGTTTTTCCAGGTTTGGTTTTGGAAGCACCGAGGGATTAGCCTCTTGTCCGGATATCCGTGGGCGAGGCCCCGAGTGAGGGACCCTGCCCCGCACAAGAAGTGCTACTTCCGCTGCTAGTATCCCTGAATTTGTTGCGCGGAGGGGACAAGGATCTTTCAGCTAGTATCAGAGCAAACTGGCTAATGTGGATCAACCAAGAAGCCAAAAATGTCAAAAAAATTTATGAAGTAGCAGTAAAAGGTTGTAATTGTGTGATAAAATTCATACAAATTGTTATTCAGATTGAAATTCATAAATTGGTAATTGGGTCTTCAGATGGAAGTACCGTAATTATATGGAATACCTGGCTTGCATGAGGCCTAGACATGATGGTATTTATCTTATAGTTCCTAGGACCGTGACTACCCGTATATACCGAGTGTATAACTACAGCTCTTTATCGACAGTATATACGAGTAAATCTAAGATCTTGAAATTATAAGCAAAAATGCTATCCAGATGATGAATTCGAATATGGTTGATATGATTTTGAAATTCTAGTTGAGAACTGATGAGTTGATTTGGATTCTGATTGAAAAATGATGATTCCTGAATTTTGGTTGAAAAGCGATAAGCTGAGCAAAACCACAATGAGGATGAATGGGATGAGTCCTTGTAATGATGTTCATAACTGGAATGACGATAATGACTTCAGCAAATCACTATGAGGTTAGTGGATTGTGCTGACAAATTGCTATTGTTAACACTTGACCCAGTGGATCAAGTTAAGGGATGAAAAATTAAAAATCTATATAATTGAAATTTCCATGGAGGACTGTTCAGGTTGAAATTTCGGTCTAATGGATCATTATTGTGTTAAAGATATGAATGATATGTTCTGAATGAATTGTTATGTGCTGATAATGAGTTCTATATGAATATCTTTATCCTATGATTCTGTGAGGAGCTGACCAATCTAAAGAACCTCAGAATCAGTTGAATCTAAAATCGGAATTGAATCATAAATAAAGGGACTTAACAAGAATTTTCGTATTGATAGGAACATGGATCGAGGTCATCTCGTGGTAGAAATGATAACCCCCAACTGTGGATACAATGAGAAGAGTAAAATGGCTCTTGCAAGGCTGAAGATAGTAGAAACAGCCAGAGTGGCATGGAAAAACCAGTGTGAGACAAACCGTCTGGATCGGAATATCCAGACATGGAATGACCTCAAAATTTACCTAAGGACGAGGTTCTGTTCTCCCAGCTTTTTGGAAACAAAGATGAACGAAATTTTAGAGTTAACCTAGGGGAGCAAAACTATTGAAATATATCACCAAGCATTCGCTTCACCACTGCTGGATGATGGCCAGGTTCATGAACGAACCTTTGAATATCCTGGTGAAGAATGCCAAGCCAGTTTCCATGGCTGAAGCAGTGCGCATGGCAAAGGATTTCGCCAAGGCCTTTGATGTCAAAGTCCCGCCGAAGCCAACACCATCACCTTTCAAAAGGTTTTTAATTCCAGAAGGTGATTCCAACCTTCCGCTGCCTAAAAGATATCAGAGTCAAGCCCAGGATATGGGAAGTTCCAGAATGGAAGAAATGTCCTTTTTTCGAAACTTAATCCCCTGGAATTCAACTTCAGAAGTTCCACCATTGAGATATTTTTGAATATAAAAATCCTCCTAGTGTCAAAAATGATTTCCCTGAAACAGAAATTCAAAAAGAACTTTTCAATGTGCAATTGGAATTAATTAGCCTAAGGGTCCAGATTTTTAAAAATTTTTGAATTATGCTCCAATTAAGGTTCGTATGGACCAATAAGATTAATCCAAATGTAGGGAGGAGATAAATTGAAGAATAAAAGAAAACCCCCCCAAAAATGAGTAAATGCTCACATAAGATGAAGAGTTGACTAAGTACAAGGTTTATTAGTTAAAAATTAAGAGATACTTAGAGAAAATGATGCATTTTTGACACCTCAGTGTGGGGATCTCCCCTCATGAAGGAGGCGCCTATTTCACATGTGTGGAGGAGTTTTAAACTCAAAAATAATGAGATATTTTCATCTCTCCTCTCTCCTATTTTAACTAGGTCCAAAAAGTAGAACCCTCAATCTCTCAAGCCAAAGGAAAGCTTACAACTCCATGTAAGCTAAATTTTTCTTACTTTTTAATTTTAAATCTATGGTTTTCTTGTTTTATAATTGATTGAAGCAAATTCTAATGCAATGTCTTGATGAAAAGGTCACCTCCTTCTCTTCTTTAACATTCAGCCTTTCTTTATCCTAGAATGATTAACAAAAATATTAATTAAACTTTTTTTATTGTTTACTCTCTTGATTTCTGAAAATTGAGTAGATTAGAGTCCTATACATCTAGATTGGGTTAATTTAAGTTGAAATTAGAATGATAAAAATGAGAAATGGTCAGCCATACAAAGGAGCGCCATACAAAGGAGGTCATGTTAAAATTTTCTAGAATTTTATGAAAAAGAAAGTTCATTTTTATGTTATTCCAAAAGAGTAATTCCCACCGTTTATGCATTCTAAGAGAAATATTCTAATTTACTCCATGTACATATTCACCTACTATGAATATGCATGGATATCACTGATATTAATTATAAAAATTAATTTCTATGCATAGAGAGATGCATAATGAAAATTATTTTATTTTGAAAGTGTTATTTTCATTGAATTTATTTCTATGCATAGAAAGATGCATAATAATAAAAAATTTATTACAAAAGTATTATTTTTATTAAAATTGATTTTATGCATAGAAAGATGCATAAAGGATTTATTTTTATTTCAAAAGTGTTATTCTCATTAAAATTGATTTTATGCATAGAAAGATGCATAAAGGATTTATTTTTATTTCAAAAGTGTTACTTTCATTAAAATTGATTTTATGCATAGAAACATGCATAAAGGATTTACTTTTATTTCAAATAAAGGATTTATTTTATTTCAAAAGTGTTATTCTCATTAAAATTAATTTTATGCATAGAAACATGCATAAAGGATTTTGTTTTAATTTCAAAAGTGTTATTTTTATTAAAATTGATTTTATACATAGAAAGATGCATAAAAGATTTATTTTTATTTCAAAAGTGTTATTTTCATTCAAATTGATTGTATGCATAGAAAGATACATAAAGGATATTTTTTTTTCAAAAGTGTTATTTTCCTTAAATTTGAATTTATGCATAAAAGGATTTTTATAAAAGTGTTATTCGCAGTGAAGTTCTTTATGCATAAATAGATACATAAAGAATCTTTATATCACAATTAGAATTCTCTTAAATTCTATGGTTAAATTCTATGAAATAGATGTGAATGGATGGATGTGATGTGATGAGATGTGAATAAATGTGATGAGATGTGAGGTGAATAGATGTGATGATGAGATGTGATGTGAATCAGATAAATGTGAATGAATGGATGAGATATGATGTCATGTGAATCAGGATGTAAATGAATGATATGGGATGTGAGTGGGTGAATGGATGTGAATGTATGTGAAAGAATGGATGTGGATGTGTATGTGAAAGAATGGATGTGGATGTGTATGTGTATGTGAAAGAATGTGATGTAGATATGTATGCGAAAGAATGTGATGAAAAGAGATGTGATGTGATGAAAAGAGATGTGATGTGACATGAATATATGTGGATGTGAAGTCATAGATATGAATGTATGAATAGATGTGGATAGTCGTACAGCTGAACGATTGGATGGATGTGTATGAATAAGATATGATGTGGATAGAAGTGATGTGATATAATGTGAATAGAATGTATGTGATGGGATGGTTATGAGAATGTATGTGGTGGATATGAATGAATGAATGTGATGGAATGAATGTATGTGGTGGATATGCCATGAATGTGATGTGGTGGATATGAATGAACGAATGTGATGGATATGAATGAATGTGATGTGATGGATGTAAATGGATATGATGTAAATGAATGTGATGGACGTGAATAGATGTGAGGTGATGTGAATGAAGAAGATGTGATGTCATGTGAATCGGGATGTGAATGAATGAGATGTCATGTCATGTGAATGAATGAGATGTGATGTAAATTGGGATAGATGTGATATGTGATATGAATGATTATGATGTAATGAGAATGGGAATACAGATGAAATAAATGAGGATTAATGTGGAACAATGTGGAAAGACGAGAGTTCGCTATAGAAACTGTATTTATGGCCTGTTTTTAAAATGACTGTTTTATGTCAAGAATGCTGGGGAAGCATTTTGACCGTCTTGTGAATAAGGTCGTGGAGACCTAATTTGATAAAGTTGCAACAACTGACGGAGAGTCAATGGAGTATGTCTCACGTAGCAAGGTCGACCGAGGTCTTGACCAGCCTCGGTTTGATTTAAATGGTGAGCGTCCAGTACGGTGGAAGAGGGACCAAGGAAGCGGCCTATGAGTGAAGCGCTAGGTGACCTGTGAAGGATCCTAGAGGGTGCTGACCATACGGTGCTCGGGCTCTGGGTCGTCGAAGATACCCACACATGCGTCGTGGAAGATATTGGAACAAGGAGGAAGAGTTGTTTTTGAATTCGGGCATAGATCTGGTTGATTGACCTTGCTGGTCCTCAACAGATGAGTCCATGGTTCTTTTATATGGATCCGTTGGTTGATCTTGCTGATCTTCAATGGAGATTCCATTTTTATATGTGAATATATTGCCGAGTACTATGAGTTAGGAACCATCAAAAAGGCCCCTAAGTGGACAGGTGGTGAGCGTTCTGGTTGCCAATGATGCGATAGGTACATCGATGAAGGAATGATTGGAAATAAAGATTCAACTGGAGATTTTGAGGATTATGATCAGTGACACTATGATTTCATTAAATGATTGTTTTAAAGACAGCTGAATCTGTGAAAAAGGCAATTTCATATTGGGTGTGTAAGTGGTGTGACTAGTTTTAAGTTTGCATGAATATCCGGCTAGGGGCCCTGGGAACTCTTTTCCCTGGTACCCAGGACAAAACCTAACCAAATTCCTAATTGGATCCCATCACTACAGTGGTTGGGCGGTTGGCTAACCCACGGGACTAGATGGGGTTAGTAGGCTAGACTGATGGATCCCTAAAATGAGACTCAATTCTATTATGGTACGATAGATGAAGTAAATCCCGGATAAAAATTGTTCTATGGAAAAGAATCAACGGCTGTGCCTCTCAATGAGGAAAAAAGCGTTGGTCTCTATGATCCAAGTGCAATCTTTTCCTTGATCTGACTATGGGACTTACGGGTTCGGTCAGATCAGTTCATTTCGTTAAGGCTTTTGACTACATTAGAGTAAAAATATCCTGGAGAAATCGCCCGTGCTTTCCGGGCGAGGGAAGTTTTTTCGAGTTTGATTTTGGAAGAAGCGAGGGATTAGTCTCTTCTCTGGATATCCGTGGGCGAGGCCTCGAGTGAGGGACCCTGCCCCGCGCAAGAAGTGCTACTTCCGCTGCTAGTACCCCTGAATTCGTTGCGCAGAGGGGACATGGATCTTTCAATCCCTGTCACTTATAATATTGGTTGGCAAGCAATTTTAAGCGGTAGATGTTCTCTATAACAACCGAGCTAACTCGGGAGTTTTCACAATTGTCTTAGTCGGAATAAACCGACACAACTTGGTTCATGTTTTTCTTTTGTCAATATGTTCATGTGTTTTTATTTTGTCAAATCTTAAATATAGAAGTGAAATTAAAGATTGGTTCAATAATTTCATAAATGCTTTTAGAAAGCACATCATACATGGTTGTAGCCCCCCCCAAAGGGTGTGTGGGCCCACAGGGGGTTTGGGGGGGGGGGGTTGGAGTCCTTGTGTAGGGCCTAACCACCATGGTGTGACCAGAGGCCCTGTGGGCCATGGGCCTAGGAACCCTTAGAAAGTGAATACAATGGGGAGTCTGCCTAACCACCAGCTTTGCCCTGCTTTGTCAGCGGGAACCAGTGTGCAAGGCCCATTCAAGCTCCTGATTTGTTTTAAAATGTCAGTTGCAGTAAATGCAGCAACTGTCTAGGATGAAGTGTATTACTCATTCATTATAATAGATGAAGTGTTGTTCTTGGTTTGCACCTTTGAAATGAAAATGTAAATTTGCCAATTTTTGAAATCCCAAAAATTTCTCATAAGGGACCACCACTCATTTCCATAAAGTTTACATAAAAAACCACATGCACAAGATTTACCTTAAGGTAGTTGAAATGTATGATTTTATAAGTGGAAGGAGGGGTTTTGATTTTGAAAAGCTTAAAACACACACACATACTTGATTAAATATTTTAAGAGTAACATAGAAGTGTCATAAACGTACTGTTCCTATTAGTTAAGTTCAAAATCGTCAAATTATCTAGGATTTCTAAATGGAAAACTCATATATCCAAGCTATGTGAGGAACTATCAACATGGTCTATGCAACGTGGACCCCCATGACTATTATCCATGGATCAAAGGATGACACTTCTTTGCCCTCAAAGTCTTCAACCAAACACTTTGCGAGTATGCTCATGGTTCTTCCTCAGCCTCATCATCTACCCTAAAAGTGAAATTAAAGATTGGTTCAATAATTTCATGAATGCTTTTAGAAAGCACATCATACATGGTTGTAGGCCCCCCTGTTGAGATATCGAGCTCTAGTAAGGCGGTGGACACTGATGACCCGCCTGGGGGATAGGCCCCACACTTACACCACTGGCATGGTTGGTGAGATCTTGGGTGATATGCGGCCAGTGGGATGACAGGCTGTGTGACAGCCATTCTAGAGACTGGCATAGTTATAGCGCCAGCTCATTTAGTCGGGTTCACACTATAGAGAACCCGTGTATGTATTTGGTTGAGTACTTTTCATATGGTGTGTACTCTTATCTTGTATATGGTATGTTGAGTGTTGAGTAGAGAAGAAGAAGATTTTCAGCCTCTCACCTTGTGTGTTCTCTATTAGGGTTTTGTGAGTGTGTGTGTGTGCTTGCAAGAGCTCAAGCTCTCTTCCCCCCTGCATCTTTTCATGGTATCAGAGCCTGGTTCGTGCTGAGGGCTGAGCTGCAAGCAAGAGAACCACAGGAAGCGGTACGAGGGTAAGAGCTTCCACTACTCTTCCCTATTGTGTTGGTGACTACACCCTTGTCGGGAGCTCTACGGGAGGCACCGGCAAACGATCTCCAATTGAGGAGCTTTCTTCGCGGGAGTGAAGCTATAGGGCAACTATACAGTCCTACGAACTAAAATTTTCAGGCCGAAAATGCGTTTCGGGCGCGTCTGGATCTCCGTTTTTCAGAAAGCAGGCTATTTCGAGCACTGCGGGTAAGTCATCGATTCTCTGCAGAACTCTGTTTTAAGTACTGCAGGAAGACAGATTGACTGTGCAGACACTGTGGGTGCTGCAAAGAGGTCTACAGTTGCCATTGGGTGTATGTATATGCATTGAGGTCACTGGTTGTGACATTTGAGTGGATTGCAGTACCGCTATGCAGAAAATACAGTTTGTGCAGGAAAAACCAGAGTGCAGTTTCTGGTAAAATTGTGTTTGACAAGATGTCTAATGATGGCATAACACAGATTGTGGCTGAGAAGCTTGACAAGAATAACTTCCATGCTTGGAGGTTCAGGTTGACGAATTTCCTGATGGGAAAAGGTTATTGGGACTACATAGAAGGTGAGCATGAAGAGGCACCGGAGATACCGGACATAAATCCTACTGCTGCAGATGTGAAAGAGTTTAAAGACTGGAACCAAGGAGCCAGGAAGGTTATGTATTGGCTATCCATTAGTATACAGGACACCATGATTGGGCACATTCAGGATGCCAAGTCCCCCAAGGAGGCGTGGGACACCTTGGTAAAGCTTTATGAAACAAATACCAAGGCACGTAAGATATAGTTGAAGAATGAACTTCATACTGTGGAGAAAAAGAGCATGTCTGTGAATGACTGCGTTGAAGATAAAGGGCATTGTGGAATCCCTTGCATCTATTGGTGTGTCAGTAGATGATGATGACAAGGTGGAAGTCTGTCTACGTGGTCTCGGGCCACAATACAAGGCGTTTAAGACGTCTATCCAGACTCGGGAAAACATTCCCAACTTTACAGATTTGGTGTCTATGCTGATTATCGAAGAGAAGAACTTGGGTGAAGACCAACAGTCTTCACAAAGCAAAAACAGTTCAGAGCAACAGGCCTTCTACACGAGTTCAGGAAGAGGACGAGGTAGAGGAGGTCGTGGACGCGGTCAAGGAGGTGGCCGAACAGGTAATCAGAATTATCGCCAGCAGCAGCAGCAACAACAACAGTCCCAGAATCAACAACAACAACAACACGCAGGTGGAAGAGGCAAATTCAGAGGCAGGGGGAGTCAAAGAGGCCGTGGAAATTGGCAAAGGCAATATAATGATGCACGTGAATGCTACTATTGTGGTAAGCCTGGACATGTGCAGTCAGAATGTTATAAGAAGCAGACTGACATGCAAAATGGGAAAGTGCAGCAAAACAACTATGCATCCTCAAGCAGAAATAATGAGGATAATGAAAGGTTGTTTGTTATGCAGCATGTTGTGAATGCCATGTCTGAAAATGTTGATGCAGCACAAAAAGATAATGTATGGTATGTGGATTCAGGTGCTTCGAACCACATGACGAGTCATGGGGAGTGGTTCAAGGAGATGAAGAACCCGGAAAGACCAGGTTTTGTGGAAACAGGGGATGACACTACTCATCCAATTGCCCACGTTGGAGATGTGCCATTATCTATGCAGGATGGCAAAGTGAAGTACCTTGCAGATGTACTTCATGTACCGAACATAACAAAGAATCTGGTTTCAGTTGGCCAGATGATTGAGCAGGGGTTGCAGGTTCGGTTTAACCCTGATGGGTGTTATGTTGAAGATTTCAAAGACAAGTGCAGGTTGGTTGCAAAAGGCAACAGAGTGGGCAGAATGTTTACGTTGGATGTAGACATGCCTGAAATGAGTGCTGCGATGTTTGCAAATGGTTCAGGAGTTGTTGCAGACACAGACATATGGCATAAAAGGATTGGTCATGTGAATGTGCAGAGATTGAAGTCTATGCAGACAAAAGGAATTGTGACAGGGCTACCAAAATTTAAAGTGGAAGGTATGCAGAAAATATGTGAAGCATGCCAATTTGGGAAGCAAACAAAGCATGTGTTTCCACGTAACAGATATGTGAGCAAAAATGCACTAGATGTTGTGCATTCAGATGTATGGGGTCCTACGAAGACCGTGTCTATGGGAGGCTGCAGGTACTATGTCACTTTCATTGATGACCACACAAGGAAAGTGTGGGTATATTTCATGAAGGAGAAGAGTGAGGTGTTCACTCACTTTCAGAATTTCAGAGTTTTGGTTGAAAAGCAAACAGGAAAATATGTCAAGTGCCTAAGGTCAGATGGAGGGGGAGAATACTTCTCCAATGAGTTCTCTGAATTTTTGAAGAAGAATGGTATTCGGAGACAGTTCACATGCAGATACACTCCGCAGCAAAATGGAGTTGCTGAGCGGAAAAACAGGCACATTGCTGAGATTGCGCGAGCATTGATGGAAGAGAAGAATATGCCGCATTGCTATTGGGCTGAGGCTGTTTCTACAGCAGTATACATCATGAACAGGACTCCAACTGCAGCCATACATGATGTAACTCCAGAGGAGAGGTTTACTGGCAGAAAATCAGATTTGTCTCATCTGAAAGTCTTTGGATGCATTGCATATGTGCATGTGCCAGATGAGCTGAGAACTAAGCTGGATCCGAAAGCTGAAAAATGTGTGTTTATTGGATATTCCCTTGAGCAAAAGGGATACAGGTGTTATAACCCTGCTACACGTGAGTTGAGGGTAAGCAGGGATGTTGTCTTTGATGAGATGAGCAGCTGGTATGCTGCTGAAAAAGAAGCTATTGGGGCTGATGTGAGTGGAAGTGTGGTTGCACAGAATGCAGGTCAGCAATCACAGTCTTTGAGTGGACCAGGAGAGTCCTCATCTAGTGGGTCTGTTGATAGACCATGGAGTGGCAGGCTGCGTCATAATACCAGCCCTGCAAATGTGATTAGTACATCACGTAAAGGAAAAGAGAAAGTGGTTGAGCCCCTTGGTATGCCTGACATTTCTGCAGGGCATTCTCATGTTGATGGAGAGTCTAGTGGCTCAGATATGAGCCTTGATGAGGAGCTTGGGATCCCAGCTATGAGAACACCTGGTGTAAAGAAGGCTATGGAAGCCATGAATGAGAAGCTGCGAAGATCAGGGAGAGTGAAGAACCCTGTGCAGAGATTTACATATGATGGTTATGTGGCACATCACTATGCATATATGGCAAAGGTTGTGCAGGTTGTTGAGCCCACATGCATTGATGGGGCTGTTGGAAACGTGTGTTGGGAGAAAGCTATGGATGAGGAGATGGATGCACTATATGGAAATGAAACTTGGGATTTAGTGCAATTGCCAGAAGGCAAGAAAGCCATTGGATGCAAGTGGGTGTACAAAGTTAAACATAACAGTGATGGAAGCATAAACAGGTACAAGGCTAGATTGGTAGCCAAAGGATATGCGCAGACATATGGGATTGATTATGAGGAAACTTTCAGCCCAGTTGCCAAGATGGCAACGGTGAGAGTTGTGATAGCAGTGGCTGCGTCAAAGCAATGGTCTTTACATCAAATGGATGTAAAGAATGCATTCTTGCATGGGGATTTGCAAGAAGAGGTGTATATGTTGCAGCCACCTGGTTATGAGGATGTGGGTCACCCCGAGCATGTTTGCAGGTTGAAGAAAGCCTTGTATGGCTTAAAGCAAGCACCAAGAGCATGGTCTGACAAGATTTCTGAATATCTTGTCACTATTGGCTTTCATGTAGCCAATGCAGATTTCTCATTGTATGTGAGACATGGTGATAGAGGGGTTGTGCTTGTTGTCATCTATGTAGATGACTTGATCATTACGGGGGACCATGATGCAGAGATCTTTGATGTAAAGATCTTGCTTAGACAGAAGTTCGAGATGAAGGATCTGGGGGAGCTCAGATATTTCTTGGGCATTGAGGTGATTAGGTCACCACATGGTATTGGATTACTGCAGAGACAATATGGCTTGGACATGTTGTCCAAGTATGGTATGACAGGCTGTAAGCCTATTTCTGTGCCATTGGATCAGAATGGCAAGTTGAGTGCAGATTCAGGAGAGATCTTGGAGGATCCTACTATGTACAGACGCATAGTAGGAAGTTTGATCTACATGACGATCACCAGACCAGATTTGAGCTATGCTGTTGGGTTGGTGAGTCAGTTTATGCAGGTTCCACGGAAACCGCATTTGGATGCAGTGAGACGCATACTGAGGTATGTGAAGTCTACTTTGCATTGTGGACTATTCTATGAGACTGGAACAGAGATATGTGTACATGGATACACAGATGCTGATTGGGCTGGTAGTATCTCAGATAGAAGATCTACCAGTGGATTCATGTTTTCTTTGGGGAGTGCTGCTGTGACTTGGAGCAGCAAGAAGCAGCCTACGGTTGCTCTATCGAGTACAGAGGCCGAGTACAGAGGAGCTGCTATGGCAGCATGTGAGGTAGCTTGGTTGAGAAAGCTACTTGCAGATTTGGGTCTATCAGTGGATAGACAAGTTGTCATTTTCTGTGACAACATTAGCAGTATACAGTTGGCCAGGAACCCAGTCTTTCATGCTCGTACGAAGCACATAGAGGTCCACTACCACTTCGTCAGAGAGAAGGTCTTGGCAGGAGATCTTGACCTTGCTTATGTCAGCACAGAGGATCAGGTAGCTGACATCTTCACCAAAGCATTGGGTACAGAGAAGCTCCGCAGATTCAGGGCTTCACTTGGTGTACATGAGATGGAGTTAAGCTCGAGGGGGAGTGTTGAGATATCGAGCTCTAGTAAGGCGGTGGACACTGATGACCCGCCTGGGGGATAGGCCCCACACTTACACCACTGGCATGGTTGGTGAGATCTTGGGTGATATGCGGCCAGTGGGATGACAGGCTGTGTGACAGCCATTCTAGAGACTGGCATAGTTATAGCGCCAGCTCATTTAGTCGGGTTCACACTATAGAGAACCCGTGTATGTATTTGGTTGAGTACTTAACATATGGTGTGTACTCTTATCTTGTATATGGTATGTTGAGTGTTGAGTAGAGAAGAAGAAGATTTTCAGCCTCTCACCTTGTGTGTTCTCTATTAGGGTTTTGTGAGTGTGTGTGTGTGCTTGCAAGAGCTCAAGCTCTCTTCCCCCCTGCATCTTTTCACCCCCCAAAGGGTGCGTGGGCCCACGAGGGGGTTTGGGGGGGGGGGGCTAGGAGTCCTTGTGTAGGGCCTAACCACCATGGTGTGACCAGAGGCCCTGTGGGCCATGGGCCTAGGAACCCTTAGAAAGTGAATACAATGGGGAGTTTGCCTAACCACCAGCTTTGCCCTGCTTTGTCAACGGCGGGAACCGGTTTGCAAGGCCCGTTCAAGCTCCTGATTTGTTTTAAAATGTCAGTTGTAGTAAATGCAGCATTGTCTAGGATGAAGTGTATTACTCATTCATTATAATAAATGAAGTGTTGTTTTTGGTTTGCACCTTTGAAATGAAAATGTAAATTTGCCAATTTTTGAAATCCCAAAAATTTCTCATAAGGGACCACCACTCATTTACATAAAGTTTACATAAAACCACATGCATAAGATTTACCTTAAGGTAGTTGAAATGTATGATTTTATAGGTGGGGGGAGGGGTTTTGATTTTGAAAAGCCACATACTTGATTTGAAAAGCCAAATATTTTAAGAGTAACGTAGAAGTGTCATAAACGTACTGTTCCTATTAGTTACGTTCAAAATCGTCAAATTATCTAGGATTTCTAAATGGAAAACTGATATATCCAAGCTGTGTGAGGAACTATGCAACGTGGACCCCCTTGACTATTATCCATGGATCAAAGGATGACACTTCTTTGCCCTCAAAATCTTCAACTAAACATTTTGCGAGTATGCTCATGGTTCTTCCTCAGCCTCATCATCTACCCCGATAGGGAACTGTTCGGGCCCTCTACCTCTTCCTCATGAGTATTCATTTGATTTCTTTGAACGTGAATAGGTTCCATTGCTCAGGTACCCATGGTCGAAGTTGATTCTTAGGCATGAGTTACAACTGACTATTGTGGGTTGGATCGATGTCGCCAACAGAAGCACAAACTCTCAGCTTCTCAGGCCCATCGATGTGGAAAAGTTCTTCTAGGGTAGTCACACACCTACTGGAAACCTTCAATTGGTGAGCGTGGATGCACTAGAGGAGAATGCACCTGAATTGGAGCTTCCCTATTGTCAAGTGTACATGGACACGGTACTTTGGTTCCTGGACGTGTGGGGTTGGACTTGGAGGGATGTATTGTTGGGATCCTCAATGTGTATGCAGCCTTTTAGAGTTGTCATTGTGGACAGCTTTCCAGAGATGGACCCTTGGATTGTTGGAGATGACTTCAACAATCTGGAGCGGACTAGCAAGGACGTGGGCCAAACTTCGAGGGCATTGCACATGCAGAGCAGATGAGTTGGGACTGCTATATCTTTCATGTGGGAGGGCAAGACAGTTGGCACGAGCTTCCTTTCATTGCTAGCCAGGCAGCCGTGAGTACTCTTGGGGTTCTAATGGAGGGTGGGAGATTGCTGGAGAGGGGGTCAGCTTGGGATAGCAAGGACCACTTTGTCAGATTATGCATCGATTTTGTTAGAGTTGGAGGTGTCACCATAGACTTAAGCTCAAGCTTGCTGCATTCTAGATTCCATAGGTGAGCAAGAGGGGGTGCAACATCGGATTAAGAGAGTTATGATCTCAAAATTGGGGTCTACCTATGTCAGTGGAGCACATGTGGAACAGGAGTTGGAGGACTATAGCAGACTATTTTTGGAGGAAGTGATATAGGCTAGACAAGAAAGTTGGGCTCGAGAGCATGGTCTCGCCAAGATCTAGCTTCTCTTCAGAGGCTACAACAATCCTTTCCAAGCTCAAAGGAGCTCCATGTCTAGGAGATCAAGGCCCATGTGGCGTTAGAGGAGGTTCCATTTAGATGCTCAGAGTTCACTTTCCATGGCCGCACATCATATTGGGCACAAAAGGAGACCGTATGAGGAAGGAGCTCTTCAGAGCACAGTAGCCATGGGTGGTAGGAGATTAGATCCGTAGTCTACAAGCTCAAGATGTCAACCTTGACACTACACCATAAGAGGTGATGGGCTTCCAAATTGATGCTTTCACAGAGTAGGATGGGCCAAAATGCTAGAGGTAGGACGGCCTATCTAAGGCCCTCTTTGTCACTTTCTGGGACTACATTCATCAGCCACTTCTGGATTGGGTAGCATCCTGGATAGTTTTTTGGATTGGGTAGCATCCTGGATAGTTTGTTTACTGGGCTGATTTGTCTCCTTTCCAAAGGGTGGGGTAGACATGAGATACCACAGTGACAATCCATCACTCTTCCCCCACAGCATATAAGGCCCCCAAGATGATCAATGCTCGGCAGGTGCAGCCTTTCTTACCTGACATCGTCCATGATACGTAGATGGGATTTGTCCAAGATTGGAGTGTTTTGGACAATGCCTTTACGTTTTCAAAGGCGATGGAGTGGGCTCAGAAGAGGCTGAGAATAGTGGGCAGCGCATTGCTCTTCTCCTTCTTGACTTCAAGGAGACCTATCACTAAGTAGATTGGTCCTTTTTAGAGGGCACCATCCATCTTTCGGGTTTCCTCGAATAATGGATCACCGGTGGCCACACTCTACAAATCTGCTACTAGTGGGGTCATGATGGTGGAAGGATGGGGGAGCGCTTCAGCTTAGAGCGATCAATCGGAAAGGGCTGCCCATTTGCCTCCTTGCTTTTCTTTTTCTTTATAGTACTTCTTGTGGGCTTGATTAGTTTATGGGGAGTCTACCTACCCATATGCGTGCCGATGGATCTCATTGATTCTAAGTATGCAACGATATTGCTCTCCATGTATAGGATGATATGGTGATGCTAGAGATGGTTCAGATGGCCCTAGACACCTTCTGCCCCAGGCGACAGGGGCCAAGATCAACTAATAGAAGTCAGTAGGTTTCCTTACTAGCCCGAGTGCTAGGTCCCAACGGGGAGTCTACCATGGTTTTCGGTGGATCCCTAGGGGTAAGACGACACCTATCTAGGTTTTTAGGTGGGTCATTACATTGACTTAGTAGTTCCTTCCATGTCTGGACTTCCACCCCCACTTGATAGCCTCAATCTCGCCTCAATCAAGCTTCTTGTACAATCTTCTTGGTGTTTGGTGTACTATGTCCCCTAGCTACTAGGAGAGATCGATAGACAACCCATCATTTGGAGTAGCTTGATCTAGGATGCATAGGAACGTCGGCTTGGAGAGTTGTCACACGTTCCTAAAGCAGGTTGGGACAAGGGACCAGCCCACTCAGTTAGGTCTTGTAGGGATGATGTGTTCTGACACCTGGATCTTGAGGCACTAGTAGCTATAGCTGGTTTTCGTGGCGCGACAATTAGATGAGCAAAGATCGATGACTCCTTATGAAAGCAATGGTTAGCCTCTCCTAGGTAGATTGTGTACTATCCTAGAGATGAGATGTGGCTCGACCAGTTCTCATTGGTAGGTATTCCCTTAATGATTGCAACTAGACTATCAGACTCCTCTGTTATCTTCTTTCTACATGGAAAGGGTGGGCGGTTGACACATGCAGACTCCTTAATGGAGGTCCCGGCACTCCCTTGGTAGCATATTCAGATTGTGGGGCTTTGGGGCAAGGAGTGGCACTAGGATCCAATGATTGAGATAGAGTAGTTAGTGTCCTAGCAGTTATGGGATATGGGAGGGGCGAGAGCCCTTTGCAAGGTAGACTGGACCCAGGTGAGTGGCATTAGCCTTCACTAAATGGCTTTTAGGCAGAGATTCCCTTGTTCTCCTATAGTGCTAGAATTGATAGACGTGTACTAGGATGATCACATGCCAAGTATAGCACTAGGACGATCACAAGCCAAGGCTCCCACTAGTGCACAACATGCTAACATTCAGAGTGAGACCATCCATTCGCTCTATGAGGATACAACGGAAGCGAAAGAGACGAGAGTGAGGGAGCAAGAGAGTAACACAGTTTTGGTGAGTGTTGAATCACCCTTATATTCTATCTCTTTCATATATACACTGGAGTATTGTATACATAACTAGGGTTAAGGCACAATGACCTTTAACCCCCACAACCTCCCACTTAAAGGGCAATGTGCCTTTAAGTGAGGGCTACATAGGTACAAACTATCCAATGCCCATCAGGACACGACAATACTGAAACCGTTGACTAGGTAGACTCTTTGCCAACATAGCTACAGGGTTCTCATCTATATGAACCTTGACAAGCTCTAGATGCTTGTCCTCAAGCACCTCCTTGATGAAATGGTACCTGATCTCAGCGTGTTTGGTCTTTGCATGAAAGACCGGATTCCGTGCTAGATGAATAACACTCATGGAATCACTATGCAAGGTCGGTACAACGCAATGAATCCCCAAATCTCCCACTAGACGATCAAGCCATATAGGCTCCTTGCAGCCCTCTCTAGCTGCAACATACTCAGCCTCTATGGTAGACAAAGCAATGCACTTCTGTGCACAGGACAACCACGACGCTGCACCACCTGCAAAGGTGAATACATAACCAGAAGTGGATCTCTTGGTATCCACATGCCCTGCATAATCTAAATCTGCGTACCCAAGTACGCACATATCTCCTCTGCCAAAGTAGATGCACATCTCCTTAGTACCCTTCATATACTTCATGATGCATTTGATTGCCTCCTAGTGCTTCTTCCCTGGATTTGCCATGTACTAGCTAACAACTCGCACTACAAATGCAATGTCTGGTCTAGTAGCTATCATAGCATACACAAGACTCCCAACAGCTGATGCATAAGGAACCTTGGCCATTATGGCCCTCTCCTCATTAGATTTGGGACTGTCAGCCTGACTGAGTTTCACCTATGGAGGCAATGGAGTACTCAATGCCTTTCCCTCCTCCAGATTGAAACGTTGCAAAACTTTTGTGACATACTCTTTCTATGAAAGCCAAAGGAGTTTCCTATTCCTATCACGCATAATACGCATGCCAAGAATATGACCTACAGGTCCAAAATCCTTCATATCAAAGGCTTGATGCAACTTGGCCTTCAAAGCATCTAGCTCATAAGTATTTTTGCACACACCCCTAATACATGTAAGGGATAGAGAGTCCCACACTTAGCACCCCTGGCCAAAAGCAAAGAGCCCTTCTGAATTTTCCAACTGTGAAAACTAAAAGTGGTTTGAAAGCCAGCATCATCTAACTGATCCACTGAGATAAGACTCTTGGTCAGCTTAGGCACATGTCTAACATTTTTCAAGACAAAGGCAGACCCTTTTGCAAGGGAAAACTTCATATCACCCACTGCCACTATGTCACATGCATAGTCATTTCCAAGATGCACAGTTCCTTTCTTTCCATTGGCATAAGTGGAAAAGCATTCCATATTGAGTAGCCAAAGATTGTGGACGAAGCCAAGGTTGTTGAACCCGAACTGATTCTTCTACACAGATTCAAAAGAGGAACAGGAAATCAGCAACGCTTGTATGAAATCAAGTTCAAGCACAAAGGCACCTGAACTGATTCTTCTACACAGATTCAAAAGAGGAACAGGGAATCAGCAACGCTTGTATGCAATCAAGTTCAAGCACAAAGGCACCCACGATGCACCCTGGTTGAGGAAGAGTTTTTCAAAGATTATCCAGCTATCATTGCAAACTATAAGGATGCTTTTTCTTTACCCTAGGGTAAAGGGGCAAGTATTGTGCACCCCTAATTTTTTGGTAGTGGAAGGGGCAATACCTATGCTTTTATTACAATATGAAAAGTATCGCTTAAATTGAGGACGAAGGGACAATATAAAATGTTTAAAAAATATTTGAAAAAATATTTGTTTTGGGGAAAAGGAAAAGAGCCAATACTAAATGCACATGTGGGCCAGTACTATGTCACATACTCTTTGATTTCATCACGAAGAATGCCTGTAAAAGTCTGTAAATTGCAAGAAAAACAGCAGGTGCAAGTACATAACAGGTTTTAGTTGTATCAGAGCATGGGTGGGAGCTTTTTCTGAAAAGACCCGCAATCAGAAATGCAATAGCTACCTGCAGATGCCTGTGTGATGCAAATTGAGTCTACACATGCCTGAAATTTTCTCAGAAAATCAATGCTTATTGTGCATGGTATTAAGGGGCAAATGCCAAGAACTTGATGTTCGTGAGGAAAACGTAAGGGACAAATGTTTGCAAATGCCTAAGGGCAAAAAAGAAGTCATACCGATTCTGAGAAGGGCTAAAGGACTGAATTGAATATAATTCAATTACGATGTCTGATGTGCCCAAGCGCCAATGGAATGGCTGTAAACTTATGAAAAGGAAAAGGTGATGGTTATTCAAAACTGCCCAATTGTTTTGATGATTATGTAAATCGATTTTGTGTCGCGTGGCGGTTATTAGTGAATCGGAAGTTCCCAAGGATGAAACGATGATTGGGATGCCGCAGCTGCATCGTGAGGCGATACAAGATTAGGAAGAAAACGGAAAAAGAAGGAATTATCAAAGCACGATTTGGCCCATACTCTTGCGCAGTCTAATCTACACTATAGTTTGAAGGTTACGCATCCATAAGAAGAATCGTCATTTGGGAACTTCTCTGTCAAAGCAGAATTTTGGGCGATTTCCAAAAGAGGACATACATTATGTGTCGCATACCTTAAAAAAAGGAAATAAATGTATTTATGCTGAACAAAATTCTTGATCAACGCAATACAACAGAAGTGTAAGTGAAGAGCCGCAATAGCTTCACGTCACATCACAGAGGTAGCAAAGGGGCAATTGTAATTGCAAATATTCGTGAATGAGCAAAGAGGGAAAAGCCCTGTGCGAATGCACTCCACTCAATACAAATTTTACTGCGCAGTGAGATTAGTTCAAATCTACTGATAAATATAGATGAACAAGTGCGCAAGCCTAAGTATGCAATAAAAGAACAATATCTACTGTCAGGAAATCCTTGCTAAACAATCAAAGTGTACAGAAGTTAGGAATTCAGTCTTCTGTCAGCAAAACAGAAGAACAATTCTGAATATGATTGTTTCTCTGTCAGGAAACAGAACAGAGTTCTAACAAGGCAAAAGTGCACATGAACAGTTAGCTGTACAGTTGATTGAACTGTGTATACACTTTATGTGCAAATAGTTGTGAGCTTTAAGTAAATAAAGAAAATTGTAGAATCTTTTTTTGCTAAAAATGGCACATAGTCAAGGCTCCAGGGGAATGCCTTGTAATGATCCACACATGCAAGCACAAGGATCTCGTGACAGGGACCAAGCATGCGTAGACTCAATTCGCATCGAATTGAGTCTACACATGTGTAGCCAAGTACTTTAATCAAATCAAATTATTTGACTCAATTAAGGAATCTTTGACCATGGGAAATCCCCTTTGACTAAAAGTCAAAACTTGGTCAATCTTTATTATTTCTTGGATATTTACAACTTGGTGACATCCCCTCGGCTTCTAATCAGTTGACCTCAACTGAAAAGCCTCTTTGTATATATCCAATAGCTATGGATGAGTAGATAACATATCTTCATCCATCTACTTGGCATTCAAAGCGGAATAGTTCTTAAACTTTACAAGAAATCTGAATTTTCTTTCGCCCCGTGGGCCCTTATGTACAGTATGGTACACTATCTGCTCTGGTTGGAGGATCTCCTCCAACTCTTCCACTTCTGGTGGATCTTCCAAAACCGGTTCAGAAGGGTCTGGTCCTTGGTACTTCTTCAGGAGGCTGATATGAAAGGCATTGTGAATCCTCCAATGCTCAGGCAATTCCAATCTAAAGGCCACTTCATTAATACTATGCACAATAAGCATCGATTTTCTGAGAAAATTTCAGGCATGTGTAGACTCAATTTGCATCACACAGGCATCTGCAGGTAGCTATTGCATTTCTGATCGCGGGTCTTTTCAGAAAAAGCTTCCCACCCATGCTCTGATACCACTAAAACCTGTTTTGTACCTGCACCTGCTGTTTTTCCTGCAATTTACAGACTTTTACATGCATTCTTCGCGATGAAATCAAAGAGCAAGCATTCAAATCACCAACCGAGCACTCGACACCACATTAGGAACCAGGGCAACTGCTCTCTGGCTCCCCCCCAAAGGTCTTTATTGCTTCCATGAACAAAAATACAAAGCTTGATGCAAGCTAGACTAGCCAACTCTTTGGCTGGAGGTGCACTCACACCTTGTCCAAAAATAGTAAAATCCACTAGTCTAACTCCTAGCCTAGTTGCCTTGGACACTTGGCACATTAATGCCTGTCTAGGCCCTTCAAAGCACTGGGTCACACGGGACCTCCTGGGTTGCCTCCTAGGCTCCTTAGTTCTAGGGAAATTAAACCCCTCTCTTGTACCTGCACAATTAATTAAATGCACCAAGACACGACACTCATTAATTGTTAGCTTTGCATGCAAATAAAATAATCTTTTCTTGACTAATCCTAGTCACAGTAGGCGTCCCCACAAAACACGTGTGCACACAACACAAATACTTGGTTGACCCAGGTCAACCCTTTTAACTGTAGTCAAAGGCCTTTGACCGAAATCGAAACCCCTTTAACTAAAGTTAAGTCTTGCTAACCGAGGTTAGCCTTTGACCAGATGTCAACTATCTTGGACCGAAGTCAAGTCTCTTTGACTGGTCAAAGCTTTGACCGAGTCAACATGCCCACATAACTGGGCTGACAAAGTCAACCACCTTGGGCCGAGACCCATTCTTCTTGGCAGAGCCAAGTACTTTAATCAAATCAAATTATTTGACTCAATTAAGGAATCTTTGACCATGGGAAATCCCCTTTGACTAAAAGTCAAAACTTGGTCAATCTTTATTATTTCTTGGATATTTACAACTTGGTGACATCCCCTTGGCTTTTAATCTGTTGACCTCAACTAAAAAGCCTCTTTGTATATATCCAATAGCTGTGGATGAGTAGATAACATATCTTCATCCATCCACTTGGCATTCAGGGCGGAATAGTTCTTAGACTTTACAAGAAATCTGAATTTTCTTTCGCCCTGTGGGCCCTTATGTACAATATGGTACACTATCTGCTCTGGTTGGAGGATCTCCTCCAACTCTTCCACTTCTGGTGGATCTTCCAGAACCGGTTCAGAAGGGTCTGGTCCTTGGTACTTCTTCAGGAGGCTGATATGAAAGGCATTGTGAATCCTCCAATGCCCTTCCACAAGCGTCCACAGCTTGTGGACATGCTGGCAGCAACAAAGCTTTCATCCAGGCAACCCACAAGCCATGCAGCAAAAGTGTGCAGTAGACCGACCGACCAAGGCAGCAAAAGGCCGACCCCCTTTTCCCTTCATTCTTCAAGCCAGCCAAGGCTTCTATTATTACCAGCCCTTAGCCATTTGGATATACCAGATTCAGGATCTATCAGTTTGCTTGACACAAGAAAGTCTGCAGATCCCATGCATTCATGAAAGGCCACCTCTGACGTGTGTGCAGCAGCACCTCTTCCAGGAAATCTGTACAAGCATTTATGATCTTCAAACACCTTGTGACCTGAAACAATAGAAAATTCTTGAAATGGGAGCTTTGGCCTCTTGACTTCCATAGCCAAGATCGACAACAGCTCTTCACCAAGAAAGCAGGTCTTCAACCTGATTCTCAAATTTTGGCACCTCCATAGCCAAGATCTGCCATGGCTCTTCACCAGGAAAGCAGCAGCTCTGATGCATCAGGTCTTCAACCTGATCCTCAATTTTTGGCACCTCCATGGCCAGTCTCTTCACCAAGAAAGCACTTACCACTGCATTTCCAGGTTGTTAGCAGTCCCTTGCTGCATGACGAGTTCCCTTGCAGTTTCCCATGGAAGACTCCTTGATCCCATTTGCCACGCCAATCTTCAACAATGGTGCTGGCTTCTCGGCAATTACTTCACATACTCCTCCACCTAGGGTTTTAAAGACCTCTGGCGGTTTGGTCTTCTTGTGCCTTCTTGGCCTTTTCCTCCTCTTGTGCCCGCTTGGCAGCTTTTTCAGACCTCAAGGTCTGCGAGGGTCTTCTTACTCTGAGCTTGATTGGTTTCCATGGGGATTTTTCTTACTTCTCTGGTTTAGCTGGTGATGGGATGGCCACTGCTTCAAACTTCTTTCTGTGCTTGGGCTTGAACTCTTTTTCCTCCACCTCTCGTTCTGTTTCATCAAAATTGATTTCTCCCTCTCTCTCATTGTCAAATCCCCACGGATCCCCTTGTGATCGATCTTGGTTCGAAACTCGAAACCTGCAAACAAACGAATAAACAAACAAGGGGGTGCAGGCCTGACTCACCTCCCAACCATGACAGCCGTGGGCAAGCCCACAATCTTGGCTGTCCCCACCGAGCCACGAGCTGAGCTAACTAGGATGACGTACCGACCAATCTCCTCCTCGCGACGTCCCATACCGCCACGAAGCTGCCCTCGCGGGCCTCGAGACTGCTGCTGGCCTCGGTTGCATCAAGCAGGTGCACGTCTGCACTAGATCCAGGCTCCAAGACCATAGAGCTCTCACAAACTCGCGAGACTCTCTATATCCCAATAACTAACCTTGGCCACCCTTTTATAGGCTCTTGGCCGGTCATCGGGCGTCCACACTTGGGTGCCCGCCCGTCCATACTTGAGTGCCCGTCCGTTAGTATATCCCTAACTCAGCTTGTCAATCAGCCTGCCTAGTTCCAAGCTTCCCCAAGCCTCGAAACTAGTCTTGCGTGCGTATAGCACACGGTAGATACACACTGTGCACATGACATACTCCCCTTCCTCTAAGAGCTCACTCCTGAGCTCACTAAAAAGCCAGGGTAATCTCTCTGAAGAGTAGTCAATGTCTCCCATGTAGCGTCCTCCTCAGCACGATCCTTCCACTTGATCTTGTATTCCGTGATAAGCGTATTACGTAATCTTCGTTCACGAAATCCAAGAATCTTTTTAGGTTCGTGCGGAACAAATGTCATGTCCTCGAAATCTATAATTTCTTGAGGAGTAACTAACTGATCTGCTCCACTCAGTACTTCCTTAAGTCTACTGACATGAAATACAGGATGAACTTTCACATGAGAAGGCAAATCCAATTCATATGCAACTGAATCAATCCGTCGTGTAATACGAAATGGTCCACAGTATCTAGATTGTCAAGCGATCTACCACAACCCAAATAGAATCGTGGCCTTGATGTGTTCTTGGCAATCCGGTAATAAAATCCATGGAAATACTTTCCCATTTATTACCTGGGATTTGCAAAGGATGCAACAACCCAGCCTATCTAAAGCATTCAGCTTTATTTGCCTGACAAATTTGACACTTGAGAACATAATCTTCTACATACCCTTTCGTCTTCGGCCAATAAAAAGAGTGTTTCACTAATGATAGTGTCCTGTGTACCCCAGGGTGTCCAGCAGAAGGAGCATCGTGACACTCCTTAAGAATCTTAGAACTAATGTCATGGATCTGTGGTACACAAATTTTGTCATTACGGAATAGTAAACCATTCCGAATCATCCACTGGCCTCCTGCAACCTAAATGGTAGACTGCTCAGTCATCGAGTCTTGGTCAATCAATGAGCTCCCGTCCTGGATCTTCTGCCAAAATGGACCAAAATAACTATCAGTCCTGCAAAGCCCTCTCAATGACTGAAATAAGTCAGTAGAAATCTCGGTGAACGACAAAGAATTCACCTCTCTAATTCGACTAAGCGCATTTGAAATACTATTCATGGACCCTTTCCGATAACGGATCTCAAAATCAAAATCTTGCATTAACTCTGCCCAACGAGCTTTCCTTCCTCTCAAATCATCCGCATCACACACATACTTGATTGACTGATGATCAGTCAATACCACAAACTTAGAGACATATAAATAATGTCTCCAAACCTTGAGAGCATGAATCACAGCATAAAGCTCCTTCTCAAGGGTTGGCCAACGAGATTGAGTATCGTCTAGCTTTTTACTTTCAAAAGCAACCGGTCTACCATCTTGAAATAGAGCAGGCCCGATAGCATAGTCACTGGCATCAGTTTCAAGAACATAAGGCCGACTAGGATCAAGCAATGCTAAGATAGGTGCTTCTTTGACTTTATCTTTCAAAAGTCTGAAGGCCATATCCAAATCGTTATTCCAAGTGATAGGCTGATTTGACTTACGTCCACGACCTTTCAATAAGTTGGTCATCGGTAGTGTGAGCTGAGAGTACTCCCGAAGAAAAACAACAAACCCGAGAAAAGAACGAAGTTGTTTCATTGTTCGCGGTATAGGCCAGTCCAGAACCTTCTGAACTCGGTCATAGTCAATGCTCAATCCATCTCTAGTGATCTTGTGTCCCAAGTAAATGATGTCGGTCATAAAGAACTCACATTTACTCACTTTAGCATATAATCGATTCTGTCTTAAAATAGCTAAGACAATCATGAGGTGTCTGACATGATCCTCAAGAGTACGACTATATATCAAAATATCATCCACGAACACCACCATAAATTTTCCCAAATGTTCATGAAAAAGATCGTTCATCATGTCTTAAACCACTCAATCCCTAATAACAAGTCTACATTTTCTAGATGCATAACATAGCATTCAAGAGTTTCTTTGTAGTCCTGAATCTGGATTGGAAGCATCTCCACCTTGCGATCCCAAACTTGCCTTCCCGCAGGTACACGTACCTCATAGGTATGGTCGCTGAGTGTCGCATCAAGACTCAATTTTTGCACAAGTTTGTAGTTAACAAAGTTATGCGAACTGCCAGGGTCTAAAAGAATGTGAATTTTATGGCCATTCACTTCTCCATAAACTCGGAGAAGATCATGCAAGCCAAATACTTTAGAATTGAACAGACAATCAGAACAAGTACTAGGGCGAGAAAGTACAGTAATTGACGTACCTGTCAAAGACAACTGGTTAGCTACCTTTGGCTTGGGTCCTGCGTTTGTCTTGGTACCCTTTTGCTTTGGGCACTCGTTACGCATGTGTCCTTTTTCTTCGCAGATAAAACAACGTCCTTCCTTTTTAAGCTTTAAAGCCCTAAGGAGTCGTTTCTTCTTCGTTGGTGTCGAACTTGAATTCTTCGAAGGTTGGTGTAATATGCGGAAGCTTCGGAGAAGGGTCAGTACTTCAAAACTCAGAAATCAGCACTCTTTTCGCGACGGAATTAACGCACAAACTGAAAGGAGATGTGTAGAAAATAGAGAGAGATGGGGGAGATGGAGAGGACACAGTATTGGGTCCCAATTACCCTCTGTAGGGCCCCCACCACGGATGGTGTATTTGCTTTATTAGAATGATGTGAATCTGAAAACAAATACAGAAAACTTGACCTTTTCTTGGCTGGAAAATCCTGCCCTTGACCTTCAGAAGTCCACCCCTTTGCTTGGCAATCTCCTTGGCTTGACTGGCCCTTGATTAGCTTGAGCACTTGGTGAAAAACTGAGATCAATGATGGGATTTAGGCCTACCCTATTTATACTCCTCCTCAGGAGCAGTCGGCCAGCTGAAAAACAGCTTATTGTCCCACGATTGGTGAAATTCAGCAATAAATGCTGAATTAAATCCCAAAAAATACTACCTTTTTTCCCTAACAGGCTGAAAGTGATGCGCCTGCTTCTGATTGGCTGGACACCACTTTTGTCCACAATCCCAAGGCTGGGCAGCCTGTATGGGCTGCCCCATACATGCCCTACAGCCATCTAAAGGCTGTAATCCCCTGGAGATTGCCTGATCTGTGCCCTAGGGCTGTCCTACAGCCCCTCCATGGCTGGTGGGTTCAGCCTGGGCCTTCCTGGCCCTCATGGGGGTGGTTCTACACCATTCCCGTGCCCACACTCAAATCCGGGGTAGCCCTATGGGCTGGCCCCTTGTCCTAAACCTAATCTACTCAGTGATCTGGCATCCGGTACCAAACCAGATACACAGAACCACTGACATCATTCTAGAGGGAGACTCACAGCGCGGACTGGCACTGTTTCATGTGCAGGACAGTGCACACTTGACCTTAGACTCCTGTGCAGGACAATGCACACCTGACCTCGGACGACTGAGATGGATCCCTGGCTGACTCGTCCCCCACCACTGGGCTCACATGGGACCAGTTCACCATCCCAGGTCCTACACCTTCTGTACGGAAATGTCTACGTGGCATCCAAGTGCGGGATGCACGTGACATCCCCATCTGCTTAACTTGACGGAAGCTGCATAGCCTCCAAATAATCCGTCAATAATGCCGGATAGTCTTTGAAAAATTCTTTGTCAAGCCATACCGCTTCATGAGTTCCTCGGTCTTGAAACTTCGTGAGGAACTGTCGTAGTCTTCGGCCTGAGCCATGCTTGAAACGGTACAGAAGGATCTATTCTGGAACCATTACTTCTGCTTCATCAATAATGTCTGGTTCCGCTTCGTCTTTGACCTCTGAAGGGAGTGGACCTGCACATGGCTTTAACCAACTGACATGAAATACATCGTGCATAGTCCAACTCGGAGGTAGCTTTAACTGCATAGACACCTCATTAATCTTTTTCCGGATGGGAAATGGTCCGAAGCTCCTGAAAGACAACTTTGGGCATCGCTTGCCCACCTGCTTCAATCTTTGCTTCATAATCGAAGATACACCCAATCCCCTTCCGAAAACTTCATGTCCCTTCGGTCTTTATTGGCCTGTCGAGTGTAGGCCTCTTGCACTTTAGCCAATCTGTCTTTAACGGATTCTAGGATCTCCTGGTAAGACTCCGTCACTCTGTTCGCCTCAGGTACTGAAGACGAAGTCCTGGTTAACAACGACTGGAAAGGCCTTCCAAACGCTGCCTCATATGGAGTCCTGCTAATAGCTGAAGAAAAAGAGTCATTCAAAACAGCTTGAACTAAAGGCAAAAACGATTCCCACTTACCTTGCTGATCGTGGACATAACACTTCAGCACATCAAAGGCCAACTGGTTGTATATCTCTGTCTGGCCATCTGTCTGTGGGTGGAATGCACTGGAAAAATTCAACTTAGTACCAAAATTATCAAACAATGCCCTCCAAAAATGACTGGTAAACTTGGCATCTCGGTCTGACACTATGGTCCTAGGAATCCCGCCAATCGAGTACCAATGCCGAATGAATAGCTGGGCAACATCCTCGGGCGGTCACATTGGCCCTGCAAGGAATAAGCATAACAAATTTGCTGAACCTATCAACAATAGTTAAACACTGCGTATTACGCTTAACTCGGACTGGGAGGCAGATTTGTGACAAAGTCCATCGAAATGTCCTGGAAAGAACCCTCAGGAATTGGCAAAGGCTGTAACAACCCTATCTTCTTTCCACGAGGAGCTTTCACCTTTTGACAAATGTCACAGCGTTGTACATATGTAAACACATCACGCCTCATCTTTGGCCAATAGTATTGCCGTTCTAATTTCTCCAGAGTCGAATTCATGCCCCTATGACCACCTGTAATGGCGTCATGGGCATCATGGAAAAGAGCTGTCCGGAATGATTTCATGACACATAGTCGGCCTTTGTAGAAAAGCCAACCATCGCGTATCAGAAAATGGCATGGTCCTGTGGCATCCAATGCCTGTTCCCACTGTGTACCGAATTCCTCGGAATCCGCGTACGTGTGCTTCATGTCTTCTAGTCCTATACCAACAAGGTCAAGTCTAGTGGTTTGAATCGCAGATACTTGTCCCTTCCTGCTCAAAGCATCAGCCACTAGATTGGCCTTTCCTGGAAGGTACTCAATCATACCACCGAACTACTGGAATATCTGACTCCAGCGGTGGTGTCGATCACTCCACTGTGCACTTGGCATCGTCTGAATCCAGCGCAATGCCTGATGGTCAGTGCGAACCTCGAAGTCACGGCCATACAGGAAATGTTTCCAATGTTTCAAGGCCTGTATAATTGCTAGGAGTTCACGATCATAGACCGAGTAGTTCTTTTCGGCGGGCAGTAACTTACGAGACATGTAAGCTACCGGATGACCATTTTGTTGCAATACACCTCCAATTGCGATGTTACTCGCATCGGTGATCACTTGAAATGGTTCGTCCCACGAGGCAAGGACTAAACAAGGCGCTTCTGACAAAGCCACCTTGAGGTTCTGGAATGTCTCCAACGCTCGTGGAGTCATTCGAATCTTTTGCCTTCTTGTTTTCACTCCCTTTAGGAGATCGGTGAGATCTGCCGAGAGATCAGAAAACTTGTCAATGTGGGTGGAATATGCTTGGCATATACCCATAAATGATCTAATGTCATAAGCTGTCTGAGATACTTCCTAGTTAACAATCTCGGCCACTTTAGCCGGATCAAGTCGAATGCCTTCGGCACTAATTATATATCCCAAGTAATGTACCTGGAACAGATAAAATTCTGACTTCTTTTCATTGACATAGAGCTCGTTGCTTTCTAGCAACTTAAGGACTTTCTCCACATCAATGTCATGCTGCTCAACTGTAGCTGAAAATATGAGTATGTCCTCCAGAAATATGAACACACACTCTCCAATCAACTCCCGGAAAATACACATCATCATGCGGTTAAATGTAGCTGGGGCGTTCGTCAAACCAAATGGCATGACCACAAATTCATAGTGGGCCCGTTCTGTACGGAAGGCTGTTTTGGGGATGTCCCCCTCAACAATCCGTACCTGGTGGTACCCACTCTTTAAATCCAATTTTGAGAACACCTTTGCTCCATTCAGCCTCTCGAGAATATAGTCAATTCGAGGCATCGGGAATCTGCTCTTGATAGTCAGCTTGTTGAGTGCACGATAATCGACACACAACCGAGAAGACCCATCTTTCTTCTTGACAAACAAGATCGGGGCTGCAAATGGCGACACGCTGGGGCGGATGAAGCCAGCTTGCAACAATTCTTGGAGTTGGCGGTCCAACTCCAATTCCATTGCCTTAGAAAGGCGATACGGAAACTTGCTCGGGGGTTCCGAGCCTGGGAGGAGGTCAATCCTATGATCCTCCGGTCTGGACGGGGGGAGCTAGGGAGGGAGGCGGTCTCGAAGAAAAATCTTCTGGAACTTTTCATGGAGAACCGAGTACTTCTCGGAAGCACTGGCCACCGTCTGGGCTGTCTGGATGTAAATCATCGCACACTGTGCGCCTTTCCTGACTGCTCGCTTAGCCTGCAAGTGGCTTATGAGCGGAAAGTTTGGAATACCTGGCTCACACTTAATGGTCACCGGGGTGTTTGACACATTCCGATTGATCTGGAACGTGTGCTTGTCCCACTTAACATCAGGAAGAAACCATAAAGTCACGCACAAACTCTACCCTGAATCACTAACTTAGCACCTAGAGCTTCATACTTGACGCTCGTTGTCATACCTGTGCTAAAACCCTCAACCTGTTTGTCCACCGGGGTCAGCTCGAACGGGCACGCCTAGCGGCTTGTTCCGTGACCACATCCTCCGTGCTGCCGCTGTCAAACAAGACAACGACTCTCTGGCCACCTATGTAGCCAAAGGACTTGAGCAATTCGTTGCGCTCATACTCCTGGTCATGGGCGCCCTTCTGCTTATCTTCGAGCTCCCGGCTAATAATTGCTCCAACTGAAGCACCGGGGGTTGAAGAACTAGGGTTAGCCGCTGGGGTCTGTGTGGGAGCTGTGCTCACCACGGAAGCTGTGGAGGCGGCGGCGGCCTTTGGAGGCTTCTTCGGACAATCCCGAGAAGTATGTCCTTTTGTGTGACAAAAGAAACATCTACCCTCCTTCTTGTACTGAGAAAGCTCCTCAGCACTCAACTTGCCACCTGTCTTGCCTGCCTCCGCTTTCTGGTCTGGAGTAAGCTTAGACGCATTGTTCGAGTTCTTGGAGCCAGAGGCTCCCGGACTCTGTCCTGGGGAAGACCCCGTCTGGTTCTGGCTTTTGCCCCCCGAGGCATTAGCCTTGGGAGTCCGAAGCCGGCTAGGAAGTCTTGGGCTTGCCACCATTGTGTTTCATTTCTGCACTCTGCGCAAGCGAGAGTGCGTCCTCAAAGGTGGCTGGCCTAAACATACGCACCTCCCATTGGATTTGCATGTCCAGGCCATACAAAAACTGCCCTTTCTTGTCCGAATCAGATAAGCCTAATTGTAGACACAAGGTCGAAATTTTATAGGCAAACTGAAGGACTGGTTGCGCATTCTGACGCGCTCCCCTGAACTCGTCTTCGAGTCGCTCAAGGTAGTGGGGCGGTAGAAACCGCTGCTTAAGGTCACGGACGAACTCGTCCCACACATAAGCTGCCATACCTGCTCTGGTGTAGGCATGAGTCCACCAAGGAATGGCCTCACCTTCCAAGTACCAACTAGCTAAGATCACTTTGTCAGTATCTGTTTTCCTAACTGCGGCAAAGTAAGCTTTAAATTGATGTAACCATGAATAAAGAGTAGTGGGATCGAATTTATCATTATACTTACTGAAATTCATTTTCTCGGGAAAATGATTCGAGGGCGCCGCCCGTGTCAATCTGGCGTCCAAAGCTCTGAGGTAACGCTCGTGTTCCACTCGTCGCATGGCGTCGTCTTCTCGTTGTCGAATCTCCAATGCATGCATCTCAAGCAAGGAGCTTGGCTGTGGCTATGACCCCGCGAGAGGGTCCCTGTGACGAGGATCTGGTATCTAGGATATCTGCTGGAACATGTCTATGACACTCAAGCCGGGTGCCCTCGCTGGGCTGCCTGGTGCACTCTGGTCCCATGGTTCTGGTTCTCTCTCGTCGCCAAAGCTCACCATAGCAGGAAAATGCAATTCCTTTCCGGAACGCAATCTGACCATCCACTATCTGTGTGGGAGACTTCCGGAGACTTCCGGAGGCTAAAAACCAACCGTCCTTCGAGGGACAGGAGTCACTCCGAAAGGGGTAGTCCACCGGCATCTAAAAACCAACCACACGAGCGAAAAAAATTTCTGGTTTTCTTTGCTGAATCTTTGTCCTTAAAGTAGGCTCTGATACCACTGTAATATGCGGAAGCTTCGGAGAAGGGTCAGTACTTCAAAACTCAGAAATCAGCACTCTTTTCGCGACGGAATTAATGCACAAACTGAAAGTAGATGTGCAGAAAATAGAGAGAGATGGGGGAGATGGAGAGGACACAGTATTGGGTCCCAATTACCCTCTGTAGGGCCCCCACCACGGATGGTGTATTTGCTTTATTAGAATGATGTGAATCTGAAAACAAATACAGAAAACTTGACCTTTTCTTGGCTGGAAAATCCTGCCCTTGACCTTCAGAAGTCCACCCCTTTGCTTGGCAATCTCCTTGGCTTGACTGGCCCTTGATTAGCTTGAGCACTTGGTGAAAAACTGAGATCAATGATGGGATTTAGGCCTACCCTATTTATACTCCTCCTCAAGAGCAGTCGGCCAGCTGAAAAACAGCTTATTGTCCCACGACTGGTGAAATTCAGCAATAAATGCTGAATTAAATCCCAAAAAATACTACCTTTTTCCCTAACAGGCTGAAAGTGATGCGCCTGCTTCTGATTGGCTGGACACCACTTTTGTCCACAATCCCAAGGCTGGGCAGCCTGTATGAGCTGCCCCATACATGCCCTACAGCCATCTAAAGGCTGTAATCCCCTGGAGATTGCCTGATCTGTGCCCTAGGGCTGTCCTACAGCCCCTCCATGGCTGGTGGGTTCAGCCTGGGCCTTCCTGGCCCTCATGGGGGTGGTTCTACACCATTCCCGTGCCCACACTCAGATCCGGGATAGCCCTATGGGCTGGCCCCTTGTCCTAAACCTAATCTACTCAGTGATCTAGCATCCGGTACCAAACCAGATACACAGAACCACTGACATCATTCTAGAGGGAGACTCACAGCGCGGACTGGCACTGTTTCATGTGCAGGATAGTGCACACCTGACCTTAGACTCCTGTGCAAGACAATGCACACCTGACCTCGGACGACTGAGATGGATCCCTGGCTGACTCGTCCCGGACTGGGCTCACATGGGACCAGTTCACCATCCCAGGTCCTGTACCTTCTGTACAGAAATGTCTACGTGGCATCCAAGTGCGGGATGCACGTGACAGTTGGTCCGAAGACTTTCCTTCTGTCGTGTTAGCCATAGGTGCGGAGAACTTTCTTTTATGCTTATTCCCCTGCTCGGTAACTGGTTTCGACTTGGAAGAGACCATCGTATCATCATAGATACGAGCTGAATGAATGGCCTCGTCCAATGTTTTACATTTGTTATTTTTAACCTGTAATCGGTACGAGTCTGGTAAACCAGCTACGAAAAACCCCAAAAGAGTAGTGGGATCCATCTTTGTAGCTTTTATCTGCAAGTCACAAAACTTCTGGAGGTAGACCTCATAAGTGAGGTGCTGCGAGGTCATAGTCAAAGCTGAAAACCGAGAAACAACATCATAATCATCCTCTTTCTTGAGGAATTCTTTCTTGAAAACGTCTTCGAATTGTGTCCAAGTCATTGGCTTAGGATTGAGTTCCTTCCACCAAAGCAAAGCTTTGCGGACAGGAAACCTGCTGCTAACTGGATCTTCTTTCCATCATCATATGGATGAAACTGAAAGTGAACTTGCCATTTATGTAGCCACGTGTCCACGATCTCCTTGTTGCGTTGCTTTTGCTCGCCCCCAAACGGTTCCGGAGTAATGTTGGGGCTAAAGCTGAAGCCAAGGTATCCATACCCGAGAAAGTAGAGAGGGTAGTGGTCAAGAGAGCGATGGAGTTCTGCAAAGCTTGCATTTGGGCTGCGATTTGTGCCTGACGTTCCGTCGAAGAAGCTTCGAGAGCTACTTTGAACTCTTGGAAATCTGATTTTGACACAAAATCGTAAAAAAGATCGGCATCGGTACCTTCCGTAGCCGGCAAGCCTTCGCGTTCCACAAGGAGCTCCAACTCCGATTCTTGGGTCGACATCGTGAAGAGGGTACGTGGAGAGAAAATTCGATCTTTGCACAATGAAAGTGCGAGCGAACTTGAGAGCTTGAGAGCTTGAAAACTTGAGAGATGTGTGGCAAGAAGCCCACTTAAGGGGTTTATAAAGATAGCCCCAAAAGCCAAAAATCTCCAAAAGCTAGGCTTAGCTTTTGCTTTTGCTTTTGTGTTTTTTTTTCTTGAATATATATATATATATATATATTCTATACTCTCTAAAAAAAATAACACTTTGAAACCATGGAGGAGAGATCTTTTAAAACTTTTTTTAAAAAAATTAAACTCCAAAAAAAACGAAAGCTTTAAAAAAACGTGCTTTCCTTGCTTTTTTTTTTTTCCCTCCTGGATTAGCGCCGTCGGCGTGCTAGTGGGTGCCGTCAATTGAAGCGGTGTTGGCGCCTGTGTGCAGCCTGCGCATCATGGCAGCGTGCCTGGGCGCCGGCCTGGCTTGGCCTAGGCACTACCTGGGCTGGCTACACAAGCCTGGCCGCATGCTTGGCAAGCCTGGCCGCCTGGCATAGGCGCTGCTGCGCAAGCCGCCTGGCTTGGCTTGGCCGCCTCGCTGCCTACACGGCCTAGGCCGCCTGGCTACGCACCTGCCCGCCTGCAACACGTCAACCACACGTCAACAGAACTCGGCCAGCAAGCCCACTCGCAAGCGAGTATGCGATCCAGCACTTCTCTCGCTCTCTCTCTCGTTCATTCAACGAAAAGCAACATGCTTTTTCTGATTCTCTCCCTGCAGTTCATGTGCGACTGCACAACAAGACTCTCCTCTTCTTTGCAAAGCAAACGACCCTTCTAAGACTACCATCTCCCATCAACATGGGTCTCTTTGATGAAGAAAAAACACATGCTATTCTGAAAACAGCAGTATGCACAGAAAAAACAGCAAGCTTTTCAACACATACCTTTCTTCGACCTCTTCTTCTCTACCTACCGACTTGCTCGTTCACGAGGTATGCTCTGATACCACTATCAAATCCCCACGGATCCCCTCGTGATCGATCTTGGTTCGAGACTCGAAACCTGCAAACAAACGAACAAACAAACAAGGGGGTGCAAGCCTGACTCACCTCCCAACCATGACAGCCGTGGGCAAGCCCACAGTCTTGGCTGTCCCCACCGAGCCACAAGCTGAGCTAACTAGGATGACGTACCGACCAATCTCCTCCTTGCGACGTCCCATACCGCCACGAAGCTGCCCTCGCGGGCCTCGAGACTGCTGCCGGCCTCGGCTGCATCAAGCAGGTGCACGTCTGCACTAGATCCAGGCTCCAAGACCATAGAGCTCTCACAAACTCGCAAGACTCTCTATATCCCAATAACTAACCTTGGCCACCCTTTTATAGGCTCTTGGCCGGTCATCGGGCGTCCACACTTGGGCGCCGCCCGTCCATACTTGGGTGCCCGCCCGTTAGTATATCCCTAACTCAGCTCGTCAATCAGCCTGCCTAGTTCCAAGCTTCCCCAAGCCTCGAAACTAGTCTTGCGTGCGTATAGCACACGGTAGATACACACTGTGCACATGACACTCATGGGGCTCATGCTCTCAGTCTCTCTTATGGCAAATTAGCCATCTCTCTTCTCCCTCTTCTTCGTCTCTCTCCCTCTTGAGTGAATCAACCCACAAACACACAAAAAGCCCAAATTAACACACACAAAAATCAGCCCTTTTCTCTCACACACCTCTCCAAAAAAACAAATTCTCTCTTTCATGAGCTCACTCTCTCTTTCTCTTATAGCAAATCAGCCCTCTTCTTCTCCTCTTTCTCTCTCTTGTATTACACACACACACACACACATGAACACGTGCATTCAAACACAAATAATAGAAGATGACAAGAACAAAAGTGAGAACACATTACATTGTTGGACGTTCAAGACCCCACAAACTACAAGCTATCTCTCAGCATTTATCTTGGCTGCATTTATCATAGCAATCTACCATCTTGCACCTACCAACACATTTGGTAAACTTTATATGTGTTTAATAGCAACAACACACATATCTCTACATTGTTATTTGTGGTCAAAGGACCACTACACTGTACATGGACACAACACACGCACTTTGTGCATGATAACGTGGAGGACATAGCAAGTAAGAGTTGTTGGGGGGGGGGGATGACGTGTGCATATTATTGCACTGATTACACTTTATGTGTAGAGTGTGTGTGTGCGCGCGTGTGTGTGTGTGTGTGTGTGTGTCAAAGCGACTTGGAACGGGGGACAGGAACGGGAACGGTCGGGACGGATCGGAACGGGAAAACCCCAGGATGAGGAACGGTCAGGACGGTCTATTTTTTTAAAAAAAATGAATATTCATTTTTTAAATATAAATTAATTGAAATCACTAGAAGGCATAGATACTTCACCAAAGTTAGTTTAATATTCAAAACAGTCAACTTTCAAGACATTCATTATATGTATATATCATAAAGCACCATGCACTTATGATGTATGGCTTTGCCATACCTAAAACTTACATGAGACGCTAAATAAAATTAAAAAGAGATATGGCTTCAAGCCATGAAACATATACAATAGGATAATGAACTATAATCAAGGAGTGAGTGAGAAGTGGAGGAGTAGATGGGTCCTGGAAAGGAGGAGTAGATGGATCTTGGGAAGGAGGAGTAGATAGGTGAGATGGGAAGGATGGGAAGATGAGTGGATGGGAAAGATGGGAAGTCCCCCCCCCCACAAAAGAAAACACCCCCAAAAAATAATAATAATAATTAAGTTTTTTTGTTTTTTTGAACTCAGGTTGGGGATGGCCGTCCCCGACCAGGGACGGGCATGTCAGGACATCCCCAATCCCGGGACGCGGTCGTCCCCAAGTTCAGGATGTCCCCTATCCCGACCCGGCTGTTCCACAATGTCCACCCCTTCAAACGTCCCGAGATGCGTCCCGGGCCCTCGTCCCAGTCGTCCCCTGTCGCTATGGGGGGTGTGTGTGTGTGTGTGTGTGTGTGTGTGTGTGTGTGTGTGTGTGTTTGATAGAACAAGAGTGACAGTTGCATTACATATTCTTGGACTTGGGATAAATATAAAGCCTCTCAATCCCCGTGTCTGCACACCCAATCCCGCACGCAGTACTCTTGAAGGTATACAAACTGTTTAACACAGTTTTGTAAACGAAAGGGCAAGAGCCCCGCACAAAACAAAGGAAGCGTGAAAAATAACACACACATCAAAGGAAAAAACACTTTGCCTCAACCTGTAAACGAGCACACATGCACACACCCATATATTTGTGTCCTAAAAAGGTACTTTGAGCTCAGAAAACAAACAGATTCCATACATTGGACATGGAAGAAAGAAAGAAAGACCATCGAGAAAACCCCAAAGCTAGCTGGGCAATTTCTGACCTATATAAAGCTCCACACGCACGCACACACACAAAAATGAGTGTTGTTGGGGGGGGATCCAGGAACATGCCTAAATTCACCTTTTAGGAAGGTTCGTGTGATATGCTCATGGTAGTCATCCACAAGACTATATAACTGTCGACTTCATTATGCATAATATGGACTAAGTACAACGACATCCGTCATCAGTGCCCACAGTAGTGGGTGTAGAACTCTACATTCTAACTTGTGGACAAACAAGGGATTGGATTCTTTTACAAATGTCCCACTCAGAAAAATAGGAACTGCCAAGCTTCATACACCTATCTTTTCTCAACTTGTAATCCAAGTCCTGTATAAGCTGCTCATACAGAAATAATAGTGACCGCAGAGTGCTCATGATAGATTAGTGGAAACAAACCATGGCATCCATTCAACTTCTGTTATCCCCAAAGAATACTAGTTTTTTGTTAAGAGCCAAGCAGACTCAACAGAAACCCAACACAGGAGAAAAGAAGTACCAGAAAGCTGTCAATTTGTTACCATATTTCATTTCTCAACCTCACAAAGGAAATTGCATGTTGTTCTGCTACCTGAAGAATTTTTGCATGCCACCAATAAAGCACTATGGCTTGAACTTCACGGTGCCGACACCCCCAAAAAAAAAAAACAGTTTTCAGAAACAGTGAATGCTACTCTATTTTGCATCCTTCATTAATCCTTTGAGGCGAGGTTCGTACTCTTCTACTGGATAAAGTATAGCCACATGATGCAAAGCATCAACCGATTGAGACCTGGTTCTACCCTTGACTTCCTTTTCTCCATAGGCACATGAAAACAACTCTTGTGCATCTCTTGAATGCTCTTCTATCTCAAATTGTAAGACATACCAGATGAACCACATACCTACATCTTTACTCTCAAAACCAGGATGCCACATCTTCACAACCTTTGGGGAGCAGAACTGAGATTCCGAGTGGAGATGGTCTTTGAGACTACCAATTGTAATCTGCACACCTGCAACTTGTAGGGGTAGCTGGTGGTAAACCTTTAGTAAATCATTGGGTTGAGGAGGAGAACCTTGATACAACGGCCTGGACTTTATGTATTCTCGGATCACAGCATCTACGCGATGATAATTGAATGCATGGGGTACATACAGTACACACCCTTCCTCTACCTCCAGTAAACTCTCTTCCCCTGTTTTGAAATATACCACCTTGGTACATCTCATGGCCGTCTTCCCATACAGAGGTACCCCAGTCAGCACAATTTCTGCAATCACTTGTTGTTCGACCATGAAACCCAACAGATCGCAATTTGGACTTTGCTTATCTACCTCCCGGGCGATGGCCTGCCGCCACTCTCTCTTCACAAAAGTTGATTTATGGAACTTTTGGAGCGTTTCGGCAATCAAGTCTCTATACAACCCACAAACACATCTACCAGTTCCATTTTGGACATAAAGGTACCTGCAGTCATAGCGGTCTGGGTGGGCAGTGACTCGACCATTAGACAAGAACTGCGTATACATCTCAAGCCGTGTTTCCAGATGAGCGTCGTTCTTTAGCTGGGATTCAATGAACTCTTTCAATTGATCGTCTGCTCCCATGACTTCAGGCAAGCTAGTGAAAGTCTCCCACGCACTCTCTGCAGAAGACGTACAGTTACCCCAGCACCGCAGAAACAGAGGCACACAACCTGTTGCATCTTTCACCCTTAGTTCGCTGTCCCCTTTTAGTTGACCTAGAGGAGTGGACGAGTCTTCAAACTTGCCAAAGTGCTGCTTCCAGCTTTTGTATTCATCATCATCTAGACCGCCATTGTGAAATGTCACAGCCGTATTGCGCACCTTGTTGGAATGCCATTCTTTGACATTCTGGTTATTGGCAGACGCACTCTTCACAAGAACATGACTGCCAGCAAATCCTTCGATAAGTGAAAGTATACTTGCCTTCTTATTGTCAACTTGTCTGCTGGGCTCCAAGGCATTAAGCTGGTCCACTATCAAGTAAAGAAGGACACCTTTAGCTGCCTCATCCTCAGTGAAAGCAATAAGATCAGATTCATCAGAAATCAAGGCAATTTGTGCCAGAGTTTCAGCATCATCTGCATAT